>NC_085138.1:339866953-339897879 GCF_035046485.1 Aedes albopictus
GTTGCATGAAGGTTGTTCTTTGTATCGGTGCTTGAATGCGTTGAAGAAAGTAGTTGTATAGCTTATATGTTTTACGTACAGACAGGGGTTCTCAGTACGGAAGCAGATATGATCCTTCATATATTGTAAACTAATTATGCTTCAATGCTACCAAAAACTTTATTTCATTTGAAAATTCTCTAGATAATTTTCTAGACCTCTATTTTTAAATTTGTTAAAAAATGCCACCAAGAATTCATTTTTTTTATTAAAGACGCTTTAACCTCGCCGGTCATTCGCGTCATACTTTATTCATATTAGTTTACAATATTTTGTGAATACACATAAGTTTTTTTTTACAATATTTTGTACAAATCTATTGCTTTGATGAAACGAACAATTTTATCTTCTTTTCTTTTGTCATTTTGCAGAACATTTTTAGTGTACCAGAAATACCGATAGATTTTCTTATTTTATCGTATGTTTTACAATCCAATAACAAATGTTTTATAGTAAGTCTACAGTTACAAGTTGAGCAAAGAGGGGTATCGGCATACGGAGTGAAAAGAAAATCGTGTGTAACGCGAGTATGGCCAATCCTGATCCTGGTTAGAGCTTTCTGATCATATTGATTTGTTTGATCTTCCCATTTAAAAACACTCTCTTTAATTGTATTAAGTTGAGTACCAGGATTGGCTGAACTCCATTCTTGTTGCCAAGAATTCCAAATAATTTTTGTTAAAAACAGTCTAGCATCTCTTCCAGGAAGTTTACCAGCAGTTAAGTTAGATGATCTTCCATCCTTAGCCAATTTGTCTGCCATTTCATTGCCCAATATTCCGACATGCCCAGGAAGCCAAGCAAATGTAATTTCTTTATTTTTAATCATTTCTTCGCAGTGTTGTTTCCAGGGGTGTTTTGAGAATCCTTTCTCTAGTGCTCTGATGCTACTAGCACTATCAGTGAAAATTACAGTTTTACAATCTTCGGGTGATTTTTGGATGGCAGCCTTTATTGCCATTACTTCTGCCGAAAATACCGAGCATTCATCATGCAATCGGCCCTTCTCAGAATAATCTTTTGAGTGAACTCCGTACCCGGTTTTCCCGAAGAATTCATTGCGCTGCCCTTCTTTAGAGGCAATTCACGCTAGCAGCTGATGTATCTTGCCATCATGTTGCCCCAACCCATACCTCGTGAACTAGACCATTGTTTGGGAACTAGACAACAAGGTAGAGCCAGTAAAAATATATATTTTTTTTTTCAATTCGTAAATTTAGATAGGCAAGGCGTCAACCAAAAAATTGAACGTGGAGACCCATTTTTGTGAGTTTCTTTATTTACATTGAAGGTAACCATGCATCTAGATAAGCCTTCAGCGAATCTGAAGAAGTTAAGGTGGATAACATTTAAACTGGCAGTTTACGATGTCTGACCTTCGTGTCTTCTGCCGATATACTGCCAACCTGGGGCCTGTAGCATAATGAAAATTTTACTAATAATATTAGTCTTGTAGCTTGTAACTTATAATTTTCTGTTGCATAAAAATACTGCAAGTACAAGTTACAAGTCCAATACTACAAGTCGGTTGGACTAATATTATTAGTAGAATTTACAAGTGTATGTTGCATAAACAAACTACAAGTATAAAATATTAGCTGTGACTTGTACTTTTGATTACAAGTCTCAAAGGTCTTGTAAAATAATTTACAAGTTAGATTTAAAGTGTTGCAGAAGTCATATTTAGTTTTGAATATATCGATTTACCATTTTGATGAACTCAAAAGATATTAATTATCTAACATGTCAACCTTAATTCCAGTTTTCGACGATTAAATTTGGCGGTATGTATTCGAAACTCATTGAAGAGAAAAATACACTTTGTATCCTAAATATAATTTCTGCTGAGTCTCTCAAGTTCTCCAAAGTTTCCAATACCCATCTTTGATAAGAGGTTCTTGGTAAAATTACATATTATGGCCACTGCATAAGCACAGGTAAAGTTGCAGATGCGAAATAAATTTGAATCAATTGCATCATTAAGGTAATCAAGAGCTACAATATACATACACTAAGTCGAATCGAGTTGCGACATATAAAAGTAGGTAAAAGCTAAATTTTTGCATCCCAGATCACTTCGGATTTTAACAAGAAGCATAATACATGTTGCTAAATCTTTATACATTGTTTTTCAACCAGTACTATTAAATCTTTGGGACATTTTACTATAAATCTAGGTACTTGCAGTACCATACTTTGTAAAAAAATATTTCGTCAGAGCGGCCGAAAATTATCCAAACAGCAAATGCTTTTCTTCATATATCGTATAAAGAATGCAAAACTTCGGAATAAATGAAGTTATTTCCGGATGTTACGCGGAAAATGCAGAATATAAACAAACATCAACTGCCATTTCAAATTAATAGTGAACTGTCGGATGAATTTTGACAGGTAAATGAACCAAAACAACTTGTATTTTCATGGTCACTAATATTACAAGTGCTAATAATATTAGTGGAAAATTGAGCCTTTATGCAACACAAATTATTAGCACTTGTAATATTAGTACTTGTAACTTGTAACTTGTAGCTAATATTATTAACCTGATTATGCTACAGGGCCCTGGTGTCAACGGCCGTTGAAGTCACGCTCATGTTGGACCAGATATAGAAACAAAACCTTAAAAGGAAGAAGAGTAGATACGTTTTTTCAACGCTCACGCTACGCCAGCCAGCGCGCTGCAGCGTTGGGATGTCTGCCAAAGTTGAGTCGATCACTTGTCTGATCTGTGGAGATCCGGATCGAATGAAGAAGAATTTCGCTAGTTGTCACCTGAAAATGTGCGGTTGCAATTCTGAAAACATTTGACATGCGCTAATGAAGCAGTGCTTCGCGGTTGAGAATGTCTTGATGTATCGAAGTTCAGAACTGAACGAATACAAACGGGCAAGGACACTGAGGCTAGTTGAAAGTGGATTCGAGCCAGGCCTTCTGTGGTTCTAGGATTACGTACACAGATAAAAATAATGGTATTTACACGTCAAGTAAACTTAATTTTAGTCATGTAAACTTAGTGTTATGAAGGTTTACATGATATATCATGTAAATTTGTGTTATATGTCATGTAAATACTCAGAGTCATGCTGAATTACATGACATATGGTCGACGTTAAGTCAGAGGGGACCAAGTAACAAAATTGACAAAAATTAGATTTTTAGGGCATTTGATTAAGAATTATTTAAGTTACTTGGAACATTCACCCAATTTAGTTAATGTTACAATTAACGAGAGTTATAGCACAATTTTCTTTTCATTGAACTGTAAAAATCGATAATAGTGTGCAGTCAGAGTGGACCATATGCTTGATGTCAAGAGGGTTGAAAAAATATATATTGGTTAAAATCCAATAAATAAAATAGTTCATCAATTTGATACGTTTGCAAATGCAACAAAATAGGATTGTTATTAGAAAATCCGCGTGTTTTAGTACATTTTTTTTTCAAATAATTATTTCATTACATTGCAAACTTTATATAATAATTTTTAAAATCGTAGCACATACAATTTACGTCAATTTTACTGACATGCAGTTGACAATATCGAAACTACACATTTAAATTAACTTTTAAATATGTGTTCAATTTACCCCCAACGATTATTCATTTTACCCTCACTGGTTTTTGCTTCTCGGTTTGCTATCATTTTTTGCAATCGAAAAAAAATCAAGGAAACAGTAATTTTGAGCATTTTTTTTTCTTATAGAATGTATAGAACATAATACCATCTACGATATTACATGTTAAAAAGAAAGATTTTAACTTATTTTCATTGAAAACGACGCCAAACGCTTAGGGTTTTCATTTAACCCCCATTTCCCCTATAGTTCCGCAACGGGTCGGGGACACCTAGATCGCCCTAATGCAGATCATCGGTGAAAGCGGCTTTTAGTTTGTAGAACGAATTATGGGTATCCAGTGGAAGACAACTGAGGATGTTCTTGTATTCTCCAACGAAATCGATATGGTCATTATCATTGTCATTGCGAGCATTCTGCGGAATTGTAATAAACTACTTCGACCCGCTGAGAATTCTTTCCCATTTCCTCATCCATGGTTGCGTTTTTATTCAGGACATTGGGTGTACGAAAGCTGGATGGGATGACACGGTGGATGAACAGAATTTGCTATCTCCGATTTCACCCAACCCAATGTAGGTTTATGAGGCAAATAGCAGGAATAAGTTAAGATTTTTTGAAAATCAATTGTCCATGCATCTTGAACGGGAACCAAGAAGGGGACTTAGATAACAAAACATAAATATAAAAAAGTAC
Source organism: Aedes albopictus (assembly GCF_035046485.1). NCBI lineage: Eukaryota > Metazoa > Arthropoda > Insecta > Diptera > Culicidae > Aedes > Aedes albopictus. Next base: position 339,871,264 of record NC_085138.1, read on the forward strand.
ATCTAACTTCGACCCTGGAATGTTTCTAAATTACTGCCTGGTTACTTTACGCAGGAAAACAGCAAAAGAAAACTGAGAAGTAAGCTTTGTCCCAATAGGGAGGTTATGTCCAAAAGAAGATAAAGAAATATTGTAGTTGGAGCCTCTGATCGTATAAGCTGAGAAATATTGTTATATTCGGTTAATAGCATGAAACGAGCTCACTAATAAAATAAACTCGCCACCAGAGCCGTGGTGTGCGGTTGGACATGTTATTCCACACCAAGAGTGCCAGCCTAGGGGCACTGGAAAGGCCTAAGGTTAGAAGGAAACAGAATGATGCTATTTTTTCTTGATTGTTCTCAAGATTTCATTATTTACAGTAGTAGTAGCTAAGATTGATCATGTGTTTATTTATATTCTTCAGTATTCTCAAAAATTCAGATTTCGCTAGATTATTTTAGATATTTATCATTATGTTACCTGTGAATTTAGCTACTTTTTCTTTTGAGGAGCTATTTTAGTTTTTTAAATAAGCAAAACCACACTAATAAACTTTAGAAATTCTAGTGAAAATTTCTCTAAACTAAACATTCGTACTACGAAATGTCCGAGAATTTACTTCGCATTTATTGAAATATTTTACAGTGTTTACTAAAAATGTTTTGAATTAAACATATTCAGACAATGCTGTTTCAGTTCATCTCATTGCAGCGTACATTTATTTGCTCAACATCACATTTAAGACAAGTCATCATCCACAATAGTACGCCACAGTACTCGGTTTGTGGCTGCCGCTCTGAAACGTCGGTCGCGCCCAATGCTCGCCAGGTCACGCTCCACCTGGTCCGCCCATCGTGCTCTCTGGGCTCCACGCCTTCTTGTGCCAACCGGATCAGTAGCAAACACTAACTTTGCAGGGTTGTTATCCGGCATTCTTGCAGCATACCCTGCCCTCCGTATCTTTCCGGATTTGGCCACCTTTTGGAAGCTGGGGTCGTCGTAAAGTGCAGCCAGCTCATGGTTCATCCTTCTTCGCCACACAATGTTCTCCTGTACACCGCCGAAGATCGTCCTTAGCACGCATCGCTCGAAAACTCCGAGTGCTTGCGGTCCTCCTCGACCATGGTTCATGTCTCGTGTCCGTAGAGGACCACCGGTCTTATTAGCGTACATGGTGCATTTGGTGCGTGGGTGAATCTTTTTAGACCATCCAATTGTTATTTCCCGTAAATGTTTATTTGGACCTAAACTCTTGCATATCTAGCAGAAATCTTTCAAGTCGTTCTCATCCGAAAACAGTCAGTTTTTTTAAGTTTTAATTTTCTCAAAATAAATTTAATATTCCAGAAATTCGTTCTTAAACTTTACCAGTTATTTCTTCGGCATTTTGCTGGGCTCCCTTCAGAAAATATTTCAGAATTTCCTCAAGAGACTTCTTTGAACAATTTGATAAAAATTCCTCTAGAAATTCTCTCTAAAATTTCCTCGGAGTCGTTTCAAAACAAAATCTTAAGATATTTTTTAAAATTGAATTTTCTTGAAGGATTCCCTTACAAATTCCTCCAGGGAGGCTTTTAGAAAGTTATCTAGGGGTTTACTCAGAAATTAGTCTAAGGATTCCTCCCGATATTTTCCATGGATTTTATTGTATAATCGTCCATAATTTCTTCAGAATTCCAAAGTTTTCTTCGGAACTCTGATCGATATTCCTGTAAAATTATCTTTAAGGATTAGGTACCTACGTTGAATAGATTTTCTCAGTAATTCCTTCATGGATTCCTGTTGAAAATTTTGCTGAGTTTCCGTTAGAAATCCCTAGAATTCTTTCAAAAATTATTTTTTTTTAGAAAATCTTTAATGAATTTCTTTCGAAATTCGACCAGAGATTCATTCAGGAAGTCATCCATAGATTGCGTTGGAAAGAAGAAATCTATCACTCGCTTAGAAAATCTCCAGTTAATACCCTTCGAAATTGTTCCATGTTCCCTAGGGATTGCTCCGTATATTTCTGCTAGAATTCCGCTAGAAAACCTTTCATGGATATCCTTATGGACTCCTTCAGAAAATCATAAATTTGAAATTGAATTTCTCCAGGTATTTCGTTACAAAAACTGCCATCCAAAACTTCTCTCAAGATTTCTTTTGGAATACTTACATGGATTCCTTCAGAACTTCATCCACAGATTTCTTCTACGATTTTTTTGAAGTACCCCGAAGATTCGTTAAGAATTTTTTCTAGGGATTCCAAGTATTGTTTCAGAAATTCTTCCAGTGGTGCTTTACATTTTTATAGGCATTTCTTCACGAATTCCTGCAAGAGTTACTCCATGAATTCCATTGGAAATTCCTGCCGAAATTTCGCCCGGATTTTTGTCAGGTATTCCTCCGGATATTTCTGCAGGAATTCCCCCAGAGATTCGTGCATAATTTCATTCAGTGATTCCAGCGGAAATTCTTCCAGAGATTCCAACAAAAACTCATGTAAAGATTTCTTCAGTTATTCCTTCTGGTTTTCTTCCATGTTCATGGTTCGTTTAAAAAAACGGATTTTTTTCCTATTTTCATTGCTGAGAAACAATTTGATTCCCTTTGGTAAAATTGTTGGTAAACTCTTGTAAAACCAATTGCACTCATCGCCGAAAATCGATAAAATAGATCGTTTGAAGATTCCTCATAACCCCTGAAACTCAATTAAGATTTTTGAAAACAAAATGCAGTTGAACAATTAATCCAGAAACAAAAGTTAAAAAAGTACTGTAAGATTTCCTGAAGAAAATTATGTATCATTTATGTTAGGAATCTGAAATTTCATTTTAATTATTGTGCTGGTCTTCGTAAGATTCTTAAAATGCAAAATGTTTTCGTAGGGTAAATCGCCAATTGTTACAACAACACTTTAAGAAAATTAAAAAATCGAGCCAAATTTGTTTCTTCGAAACACCAAAATACGAAACTTTGAAAAAAAAAAAAGAATAACTACATACTTTAGCTAATTAACTACCATTAGTGGGGCACCAATCTGGATGCTTGCCAATGGCGCCATGAGACCACGCTACTGCTCTGCAAAGAATCACAAATAAAGAGTGAGCTGGCTCGCTGGCTGATAATCAAAGGTTCCTAACCAGAGATGGAAACACTCTCATCGTGAATCAACTCGCGAGTGTAAAACCAACAAACGGTTTACGCTGAACCAGCGACGTGTTTTTTCTCTCAGGTAAATTACACATAGTTCAGTATATGTTCGGCCGAAGCGACGTATATTCGATTCTAACCACGGTATTTCGACGTGTTTTCCTGTGTTTTCCTGCTCGGAGTGATCACTATTGCCGGCAAGCCTGCCGTGTGACGCGAGCCTACCTGTTGGAGTGGACATCGATTTGCTCAACCATTGACCATTGCTGTTGGACTTGACACTGCAATCGACGACCGACGATATTTGGACGATTCAACCTAAACACGCGTTGCGCGTGTGACGTCAGTGATTGAAGAGGTGGCGCCATCAGTTACCTGTCCAGGTGAGTCACTTAGAACGTATATGTCACCGAAGCGGGACAACAGAAATTACACCCTTTAATAAATTGAAATCCTCTTCGACAAATCACTTGACACGATTCCCTGAGTGCACTTGACGTCACAATTTGCAATTTGGACTACTGCTCTTTTGGATTGCGCTCGATTTTGGGCTTTTGTGCCGCTGTTGGTTTCTCAGGTGAGCCACCACAGTATATGCCCAGTCGAAGCATTCAATTTGGATATTACACCTAAAATTTTCCCTCTTTTGGATTACCCATCCTTAAAACTGGTTGACGTGACGTTGAGCATTACTATCGAGTTCAACCGAAATACCAATTTTGGATTGCGAATTGGATTACCGACTGGGAACAACTACCAGTTTGTGAAGGTAAATTACTATGGTATATGGCCAGCCGTGGCCAGGCTCGTTGGATACTACATGCGTACCCCTCCTCCTCTTCCGTACATACACATACGAACTTGTGGTTTTGAGCTGTGCTGAGACGATAACCGTGACGTCATCGACCAACCGTTGGAGATAACGTGTTCCTGCTCGCTGGACGTTCGATGGGAACCGCATTTTACTGTGCTAGGTAAATATACACAGTATATGCCCGCCGAAGCTTGGGATCACGTGGATCACTACACCCTCCATCCTATTCTCGTTTCCTGCTTGAGTGATACCAACCAACATGGCACCTCGGAAGCCTGCATCGCTGAAGAACCTGGTGGTCAAGCTGCAAGAGATCCAGGCCGATTTGGACGACATTTTGGAATTCACCCAAAGTTACGAAGAAGATACTACCGCTACCGATGTCAACATGCGCTTGATCAGATTGGACGAACTTTGGGAGAAGTACGGCGAGACGTTGGTGGAAATCAAGTGCCATGAAGATTACACCGCTGAAGATGAGACCTACAACGAGCAGCGTCTACTCTACAGCAGCCGCTACTACCGATCGAAGTCATCCCTCACGGACAAGGCAACGGAACTACAAGGTACACCAGAGCTGAACCAGTCAACGCGTGCCAACGATTCAACCCTGCATGGCGCGCTGGACCATGTGCGCCTGCCGCAGATTAAGCTGCAGACTTTCAACGGCGACATCGACGAGTGGATTAGTTTCCGGGATTTATTCACGTCTCTGATCCACTGGCGAATTGATCTTCCAGAAGTAGAAAAACTTCATTATTTAAAGGGGTGTCTTCAAGGGGAACCAAAGGCGTTGATCGATCCTTTGAAAATTACGCAGGCCAATTATCAAATCGCGTGGGACACTATTTTAAAACGCTATAACAATAGCAAACAGCTCAAGAAAAGACAGGTTCAATCGTTGTTTAGTCTGCCTTCGCTTTCCAAAGAGTCGGTTTCGGATTTACACGTTCTTGTTGAGGGGTTTGAAAGGGCCGTGCAAACTTTGGATCAGGTCGTCCAGCCAGCAGAGTACAAGGACCTTTTGCTAGTAAATCTTCTCACCAATCGTTTGGACCCTGTGACCCGCAGAGGATGGGAAGAGTTTTCGTCCACAAACGATAAGGATTCCTTGAAGGATTTGACGGAATTTCTACAACGAAGGATCCGTGTACTCGAGTCACTTCCAACGAAGACCGCCGAATCTAGGGGCGTTCATTCGGTGCAGCCGCAGTCTCAAAAGCAGAAGCAGACGACGGTGAAAACTAGCTACAGCACAATGCAGTCTTCATCCGGAAAACGGTGCGTGGCGTGCAAGGAGAATCATTTTCTTTTCCAATGCGCCGCATTCCAGCGAATGTCAGTGGTTGACAGGGATGCACTGCTGAAAACCCACTCTTTATGCAGGAATTGCTTTAAAATGGGCCATATGTCCAAGGAATGCCAGTCCAAGTTCAACTGTCGGAACTGTAATGGTCGCCACCATACTCTGGTGTGTTTCAGGTCGGAGAAGGATAGCTCTGCAAAGGTCGCAGCGGTTACTAGGGGCAGCCATCCTTCAATTCCAAGGGAATCCTCCGAGGCCAGCGAAGCTTCCGGATCGGGTTCGTCTCAGGTGGTTAACATGACAGCCACCGACATTTCGGTTTCTGGTGCGGCTCAACAGTATTCTTCGCAAGTCTTGCTAGCAACAGCAGTCGTCGTCGTGGAAGATGACGAAGGAGGACGGTTTCCTGCTCGGGCTCTGCTGGATTCAGGTTCGGAAAGCAACTTCATCACGGAGCGGCTTAGTCAACGGATGAAGACCCACCGAGAAAGGGTAGACATCTCGGTGCGTGGGATTGGTCAGTCAGGGACCAAAGTCAGGCAAAAAATCCAGGCGGTGGTTCGCTCGCGAGTTTCTCAATTTTCGCAATCTATGAGCTTCCTTATTCTACCTAGCGTAACGGTGAATCTTCCAACTGCTACAATCAATACGGATGGTTGGTCGATACCTCCAGGGATCAAACTGGCTGATCCCGCCTTTTTCGAGTCTGGTAGAGTAGATATGGTGCTCGGTATCGAGTCGTTCTTCGACTTTTTCGAAACCGGTCAAAGGAAAACCCTAGGAAACGAATTGCCAACACTCAACGAATCGGTTTTTGGATGGGTGGTGTGTGGAGGCTTATCCAACTCAAGTCAGGATCTGCGCATCACTTGCAACGCTTCCGCAACAGAGAATCTGGAATCTCTGGTTGCTCGGTTCTGGTCCAGTGAAGAGATTGGTCCGGTCAAGGTACTCTCACCGGAGGAAAAACGATGTGAGGACCTATTCCAAAATACAGTCTAAAGGAATCTGGAAGGCAGATATACTGTCACACTCCCAAAGGAAGAAGACGCTGTGTCACAGCTGGGCGAGTCCAAGGAAATCGCTATCCGGCGTCTTCAAGGTACCGAGCGTAGATTGGGCAGAAATGCAAATCTCCACAAAAGCTATCACGACTTCATGGAGGAATATGAATCGATGGGACATATGGTCAAGGTGGAAGGAACAGCTTTAACAGCACAACGGCGTTGTTTCCTACCTCATCATCCTGTTTTCAAAGAAGACAGTACTACCACGAAGGTCAGGGTGGTGTTTGACGCTTCCTGTGCAACGTCATCCGGCGTATCGCTCAACAATGTGTTACTGACAGGACCGGTAATACAGGACGACTTGAGGTCAATCATCATGCGGTGTCGTACCAAGCAGATCATGCTCGTTTCGGACGTCGAAAAGATGTTCCGGCAAATCTGGGTGCATCCGGACGACAGACCTCTCCAATGCATCTTGTGGCGCACCAACCCTCAGGACGAGATCAACGTTTACGAGCTCAAAACCGTTACGTACGGAACGAAATCGGCACCATACCTAGACCCTCAAACAGCTAGCGATGGATGAAGAGGCGACATACCCCCTTGGTGCAGCTGCAGCGAGTGAAGACACATACATGGATGATGTCATCACGGGGGCAGATTCGGTGGAACAGGCTTGCGAGCTTCGTAAACAACTAAGCGAAATGACGGAACGAGGTGGATTTAGGCTCAGGAAGTGGGCTTCCAATTGCTCCAAGGCCTTGGAAGGACTTACTGAGGACAACCTAGCGATCCGAGAGGTGGACGGAATCAATTTGGACCCGGATCCGTCCGTGAAGACCCTCGGACTTACCTGGATGCCGAGGAGTGATCAGCTGAAGTTTAAGTTCGACGTTCCGGCGGTGCAACAAGATCAACAATTCACCAAACGGGAAGTACTATCCATAATCGCGACGCTCTTCGACTCCCTAGGGCTGCTAGGCGCAACAATCACAACTGCAAAGATCGTGATGCAACTTCTCTGGAAATTTCGAGACGATGACGAGCATGCGCTGGACTGGGACCAGCCGATACCTTCGATGGTGGGTGAGGTTTGGAGGAGGTACCTCACACAACTTCCTCTGCTGAACGAAATCAGGATCGATCGTTGTGTCGTCATTCCCAACGCAGTTACCACGGAAATCCATTGCTTCTCGGACGCCTCTGAGAAAGCGTATGGCTGCTGTATTTATTTGAGAAGTGTAGATGCTGCAGGAAGGATTAGGGTGCGGTTACTTTCGTCAAAATCAAGAGTAGCCCCTCTAAAATGCCAAACGATTCCGCGTCTAGAACTTTGCGGCGCTGTACTATCAGCGCAACTCTTCGAAAAGGTGCAAGAATCTCTGAAACTCCCGACGCAGTTATATTTCTGGACGGATTCCACCTGCGTTCTGCGTTGGATTCAGGCTGCAGCGACAACATGGACCACTTATGTGGCCAACCGAGTGGCAAAAATCCACACGCTCACCAATTCGGAACAGTGGAGACACGTACCTGGCAAGGAGAATCCAGCCGACTTGATTTCCAGAGGTATAATGCCGGAAGACATCATCCAAAATGAATTCTGGTGGCGTGGACCGCAATGGTTAGAAGGAGATTCTGGACAATGGCCAAACACACCGGAATCTTTTCATGCGGTTGAAGCAGAGAAGGAGAAGCGGCGCACAGTCGTTGTTTGTACCAGTTCCCCTGCCGCAGAATTCAACGATTGGTATCTGGGACGATCCTCATCGTATATCGAACTTGTCAGGCGGACGGCGTACTGGTTACGGTATCTCAAACTTCTACGCACTCCGAAGGAACAGCGAAATCCACCGAAGTTTTTGACGACAGTGGAGCTACGAGAAGCAGAGTTTACCGTAGTGCGGATGGTGCAGAAGGAATTCTTCGTGGATGAATGGAAGGCACTGGCGAAAAGGGAAGCAGTTCAAAGAAAGTCACCACTGCGGTGGTTTAGTCCGTACATATCCGAGGACCAGGTCATCCGTGTAGGAGGTAGACTACGCCATTCAGAAGAAGCCGAGGATACCAAACACCCCATGGTTCTACCTGCCAGTCATCATCTCACCAAATTGATTCTCCGCCACTACCACGAAAAACTGCTGCACGCTGGCCCGCAGCTGCTATTGGCAGCAGTTCGGCAACGCTTTTGGCCGTTAGGCGGGAGAAACGTAGCCCGAAACCTAGTCCACCAATGCATCAAATGCTTCCGGTCGAAACCTTCGTCGAGTGAACAGTTCATGGGAGAACTGCCAGCAGCACGCGTCACCGTATCTCGTCCCTTCTCGCAGACTGGAGTAGATTATTGCGGACCGTTTTACATACGACCAGCAGCCAGGAGACCTGCAGTAAAAATGTACGTTGCGGTGTTCATCTGTCTTTGTACCAAGGCGGTACACCTGGAGCTTGTATCCGACCTCACCACGGATAGCTTCATACAAGCTCTACGTCGGTTCACGTCCAGGAGAGGAAAGGCGAAGGACATGTTTTCCGATAATGGTACCAACTTTGTTGGCGCGAACAACGCACTTCGGAGACTATACGACTTGGTTAGAAGTCAGGAACACCAAGACAAGGTTTCGAGGCACTGCTTAGAAGAAGGAATGCAATGGCACTTCAATCCTCCGAGTGCGCCGCACTTTGGAGGCCTCTGGGAGACGGCGGTGAGGTCTGCTAAGACGCATTTACTAAAAGTAGCAGGAGAAACACCGGTTTCACCAGAAGGGTTCAACACGTTGCTTGTTCAGATAGAAGGTTGTCTAAACTCCCGACCGTTAACGCCTATGTCCGACGATCCCAACGATTTGGAACCATTAACCCCTGCCCATTTTTTAATCGGGTCAAGCCTCCAGGCTCTCCCTGATTTGGAGCTAGAAAACATCCAGTTAAATCGATTGGACCGATTCCAATTGATACAGAAAATTCTCCAGGATTTCTGGAAGAGATGGAGGCGTGAGTATTTGTGTCAGCTTCAGGGGAGAGTTAAGCGCTGGAAACCACCGGTTAACATCGAGGTTGGTAAACTCGTCGTCATTCGAGGAGAGAATCAACCACCTATGAGTTGGAAAATGGGTCGAATTACTGAAGTCCATCCAGGAACCGACGGAGTGTAGCATAACCGTATCTGTAAAGAATCATTTTCTAGCATGTTTTGAAAGATCATAAAATATTAATCTTGACAGTTTACAACTGTCCATTTTCAAGTAGACTTTCCCACACATTTTCAAGATGTCTTTTCCACATGCAGGACTGATGCGTCTGCATTCTTTCAAGTGCATTCCTCTCATGTTCCCACGTTCAATTCTGGAACATGTCATTCACACCTAAATAACTTCGATCAACCTCACAAGTTGTGCAACATACTTGTTTCCCATACTGTGCTCATGCTGAGTACGCGCATCAGATTTCATACCCATAATATATGTTCAATTCCCTTTTCCACTTGAAGCGCCGACCTAACTTAACAGCGCACAGTTGAAACAATCATTTGTGTACGTTTACGTAGTTGTATGGTAAACGCCCCTTTTACGATTATCTTCTCTCTTTGGATTGGCCATCGTTGCTGTCGTATGCATCGATTGGCTATAGCTATGCATGTTGTTTCAGCCTTCTCCTGCAGTACTAGATTAAGCAGTAGGTTAGCTCTAAGTTGATTGAAAAATAAAGTGACATTCGATAATCAACAGTCTTATAATGATGTACCTTTAGTCCGAACCCCAGATGGCGACCGATTGACAGTGAAAATGGGGATATTTAGTGCGGATGAAATAGTGACAAACGCAAGTTCAAGTGAAAACCTAATTATAGCAGGAACATTGATTTTGACCGTGCTATTGTTATTAATTTTAGTATGTGCCCGCATGTACGGGAAATATTTGAAAAAAAGTGTATGTGAAGTCGCGCGGCGGGAAGTGACTTTGGCAAATATGCGCCAAGTGTAGAGTCAAAAAGTAACACGTGATAAATTGTGCAATGTCGGACATTGAAGAGATCCTTAGTGAAGTGCGCGAACGCGTACGGTTGGAACAGTTAATAGATGAAGAAGTGACTCGTTTCAAAACGAGCGAAGACTACAAAAAATTTAATGACTCTTCAGAACAGTCATATGTGCTAACCATCGTTTATGAGGATAGCCATAATGTAACTAGTGAAACACGAGTGACGATTACCAAGGTACGCGAAAATAAAAACTCTTGCCTCAACAAAACGGCAAAGTATAGGAATCTGAAGAAAATGTTACAAAAAGAAAATCTAAGGTGTTAACATCAAATTTCAAACAAGTGCGGTCCAACAAACATTGATACTGGCAGCACACGAACAGCTGTCCGCTTCACGTTTCGAAAGGTCACTACCTCACCTAAGGAAGAGGTAAACAGTGCAAATGAAAATAAACAAATCTAACAGCGAAGACAAGTTGTGTAACTGCAACCCGAGTGGAACATCGAGGAAGACAAACATGGTGTTTAGTTTCAACGATAGCGAGCGACAACGACCGACCGACCGGATTAACGCAGGCGTAGCAGAACGATGAGAGATATTCCTGCATTTGATCACGCAAGAAAGGAGAATCGTAAGTTAAACCAATAAGTTTTATATAACCATTACTTTGCATTTTTTTTTTTTGTATGCTATTTTGATAATTGAAGTAAGATTCTATAAATGAAAGAGTATGAGCAATTAGAAAAATTGCATAAATATTTTAAAAAATCAATAAATACCACATTAAAAGAACGTACATTACGAGATAAACTTAAAGAGTGTGACGATCTATATAAAGTTTTAGAATTGAAATTCTGTGAGAATATAGATCAAATTTCAGAAGAAGATTCCAAATTGTTTATTGCCAATGCAAACAAGTGGTACATAGAAATTAAAACCATCATTAAGAGTAAATTAGAAAGGTTACATTTGAGAAACCAACATTTTTCCAAAACAACTTTAAGTATTTGTAGATCAGCAAAAAGAGGGCTTTGCACAATGCCTGAAGCAAACGAAAATGCATTTGATTTACGCCAAGCTACGTCATTGGTGCAACCATATGACGGTGCTGCGGCTGGGCTCGATGCTTTTATAGATTCAGCAAAATTACTTGGTGAATTAATACAACCGACACATATGGCAATGGCCGTCAAATTTATTAAAACAAGATTATCAGGAAAAGCTCGCAGTGGTTTACCTGATACCATAGTAACGATTGATGCCTTAATTGATCATGTTAGATCAAAATGTCAGGATACTGCGACCCCTGATTCGATTGTGGCGCAGTTAAATACATTGAGACAACGGGGACCAATTACAAGTTTTTGTGAGGAGATTGAGAATCTCTGCAGCAAACTAGAAAATGTTTATGTTTCGCAAAAAGTGCCGGAAGATGTTGCGAAAACAATGACTACAAAAGCAGGTGTTAATGCCCTCATCAAAGGTGTTACCGCCAGCGAAACAAAATTGATTCTAAAAGCTGGAAATTATTCTAGCATTAAAGATGCTTTGCAAAAAGCTCAAGAATGTGCCAATGATGTTTCCACATCACAAGTTTTTACTATCAAAAGTAAACAACATACCGGGCGTCAGGATAATAGATCTAATTTTCGCGGCAATGGCTTCAACAGAAACCAACATTATAGAAACCCCCCTAGAGGTGGTTTTAATCGTTTTACTCCAAGGCCTTATCCAAACTATTACCATTATTCATCACGTGGAAGATACCAACGCGGAGGTTATAATAATCGCGGACGATTTAATGATAATCGCCCACGGTTCGATAACACAAATCGAATATACATGGCAAATGTGGATCAGCTCCCTGGTCCACCACAATCTCAGAATCGCGATATTTCAAACAGAGCTCCTCAGCAACAGCAACAAAACCAGCAGCAGAGTCAACGTAATTTTTTAGATCAGTGTTAACTATAAATCTTTCTGCTTCCAATTTTATTAAGATTGGAGTAGAGATGACAAATTCAGTCTGCACTTTACTTGTAGATTCAGGTGCAGATATTTCTATTTTTAAATCTGATAAAATTTTGGTAAATCACAAAATAAACAACAATGTTAAAACAATTATTACGGGAATTACAGAAGGAGAGATTGAAACATTGGCTGTAACTGAGACAATTTTGAATTTTGGAAATGGCGTAAGAGTTAACCATTCATTTCATGTAGTTAATGCAAATTTTCCAATTTTAACTGATGGCATTTTAGGAAGAGATTTTCTGTCTCTCTTCAGATGCAATATTGATTATGAATCTTGGTTATTGAATTTTAATATTAATAATACACCTGTATCTGTTCCAATTCAAGATACAGTTAATGAGAATTACATAATCCCACGAAGATGTGAAGTAATACGTAAGATTAAAGATTTAAACATCACAGAGGACATGGTTTTATTTTCTCAGGAAGTTAAACCTGGTCTTTTCTGTGGTAATGCAATAATTTCACCTAATTGTCAGTATGTTAAATTCATGAATATCACTCTACAACCAATTAATGTTTCAAATGTTGACGTAAAGCTTATGATGGAACCACTGACTAATTACCAAATATTGAATTTTCGGAAATCCAAGAAACCTGATACCACACAAATGAGAAATAAAGAAATTTTGGAGCAAGTTGACTTGACAAACGTTCCTGATTTTGCAAAAGATGATTTAAAGAAATTAATTACAAACTATTCGGATATTTTTTCACTACCAGATGAGCCAGTAACTGTAAACAATTTTTACGAACAGACTATCAATACCAGTGATCCAGTTCCAACTTATATACCAAATTATAAAACCATTCATTCCCAAAGTGATGAAATTCAAGCCCAAGTTAATAAAATGCTGAAGGATAACATTATTGAACCTTCGGTATCGTCATACAATAGTCCAATACTTTTGGTTCCGAAGAAATCAACAGATGATAAGAAAAAATGGCGTCTTGTCATAGACTTTAGACAGCTCAACAAGAAGATATTAAGTGACAAATTTCCTTTGCCAAGAATAGATTCAATATTGGATCAGCTTGGTAGAGCAAAGTATTTTTCAACTTTAGATTTAATGTCGGGATTTCATCAAATCCCACTGGATGAGTCTTCGAGAAAATTTACTGCTTTTTCGACCCAATCAGGTCATTACCAATTTACAAGATTACCGTTTGGATTAAATATTAGTCCAAATAGTTTTCAAAGGATGATGACTATTGCAATGTCTGGTTTGACACCAGAACTCGCTTTTGTTTATATCGATGATATAATAGTCGTAGGTTGTTCAATGCAACACCATTTACGCAATTTATCGATAGTGTTTGAAAGAATTCGTAAATATAATTTAAAATTAAATTTGGCAAAATGTAAATTCTTCAATACAGAAGTTACTTATTTAGGGCACAGAATAACCGACAAAGGTATTCTGCCCGACAGTAGTAAATATGACGTAATAAAGAACTACCCAGTTCCGAGAAACAGTGACGAAGTTAGAAGGTTTGTAGCATTTTGCAACTACTACCGTAAATTCGTCCCAAATTTCGCAACAATTGCTTATCCGTTGAATCAATTGTTAAGAAAAAATGTAAAATTTGATTGGTCATCAAAATGTGAGGATGCTTTCAATGCTCTTAAATCATTTTTGATGTCACCAAAATTATTACAATACCCTGATTTTAAGCAAACATTTATATTGACTACCGACGCATCTGATGTTGGATGTGGCGCGGTATTATCACAGAATATTGATGGCAACGATTTACCTATAGCGTTTGCCAGTAAAAGCTTTACGCTTGGTGAAAAGAATAAATCAGTAATTTTAAAAGAATTAACAGCGATACATTGGGCTATCGATTATTTCAAAGCTTATTTGTATGGACGTAAATTTGTAGTTCGTACAGATCATCGCCCCTTAGTATTTTTATTTAATATGAAAAATCCGACATCTAAATTAACTAGGATGAGATTGGATTTAGAAGATTTCGATTTTTCCATTGAATATATTCAAGGTAAAACAAACGTTACTGCTGATGCATTGTCACGTATAATAATGACATCAGATGAATTAAAATCTAAAAGTATATTTACTGTTAATACTAGGTCAATGACAAGGAAGAAAGATAATGAAACTAAAAATGAACAACGATATTCCAGTCAAATCAATGTCGATAATAAGCCTGATCAACTTGTTATCTATATGACAGAGAACCCGACTGAAGCTAGAAAACTACCAAAACTTCGAAGTATAGTGGAAAATGAAAATTTAATTTTTACAATGTATGAAGCGCAGAAAAATAAAGTTATTATACGAATAACAACACGATTGCGAAGTATAAGACAAACACTAGTGTTTGCACTTTCAGTGTTAGAAAAAGAAATGAATATTAATAAAATTGATAAAATTGCACTTTCGAGTCTTGACCCAATTTTTAACATGGTATCTAAAGAAACTTTTAAAGAGTTAACTCTGAAATCAATCAAAACATTACAGATTATAATGTATAATCCACCCAAGTTCATTAGTGATCTTGGAGAAATTCAAAATATACTCAAAAACCATCATGAGACACCAACTGGAGGACATATAGGTCAGCATAGACTGTACCTCAAGCTTAGAGAAATTTACAACTGGACAAATATGAAAAGTTCGATTGCTCAATTCATAAAGGCCTGTGAATTGTGCAAGTTGAATAAAATTACCAAACACACAAAAGAAAAATTAACAATTACCAATACCCCATCTAGACCATTCGAAGTGATAGCTATTGATACCGTAGGACCACTTCCAAAATCAAATAATAATAATAGATACGCTGTGACTATACAGTGTGAATTGACTAAGTATATAGTTTTAATTCCAATTCCAACTAAAGAAGCGAATGTAATAGCTAAAGCTTTGGTTGAAAATTTTATTTTGATATATGGTAAATTTTTAGAGTTAAAATCAGACCAAGGATCCGAATACAAAAATGAAGTCCTTGGCCAAATATGCAAGTTATTACAGGTTAAGCAAACTTTTTCTACAGCCTACCATCCACAAACGATAGGTTCATTGGAAAGAAATCATAGGTGTTTGAATGAATACCTAAGAAATTATGTCAATGAACACCATTCGGATTGGGATGATTGGTTACAATTTTATGCATTTACATATAATACTAGCCCACATACTGATCATGGTTTAACACCTTATGAATTAGTTTTTGGAGTTAAAGCAAGAGTACCACATGAAGCATACGCAGATAGGGTTGACCCAGTTTATAATTTTGATCTTTACAGCACAGAATTAAAATTCAAACTTCAAAAGTCACATGAAACTGTAAAACAAAAATTACTTGAACAGAAACAAATTCGAAAAGAAATAAATGATCGTTCAACGAATCCGATTCAAATCAAAACAGGAGATACAGTTTATTTGCAAAAGGAAAATAGACGTAAATTAGATTCATTCTATACAGGTCCATATAAAGTAACATCGATATCAGAACCAAATTGTGAGATCATAAATTTGAAAACGAATCATTCATCAATAGTTCACAAAAATAGATTAATTAGATCATAAGAAGTGTTAGTTTATAAACCCGAGCCTAATCTCATAAAAAAATAATGGAAATCAAAAAATAGTAAAAAAATGAGATAGGTCAATATTCTTAGCATTAGCTGAGAAGTGAGAAATTCGGATAGTTTTAAGATACATTTTATTTTATTTTGCAACTACATATTCCAAATATTTCAATTATAATTACAAAAACTGACATTTTATTTCATCATTGTAAAGGAGATTGAAACAATATTTTAGAATTTATTGAAACTATGTTGACAATAATTGAATGATTTCACTGCGTTACGTCATTCACCCAAAGGGGGATGGTGTAGCATAACCGTATCTGTAAAGAATCATTTTCTAGCATGTTTTGAAAGATCATAAAATATTAATCTTGACAGTTTACAACTGTCCATTTTCAAGTAGACTTTCCCACACATTTTCAAGATGTCTTTTCCACATGCAGGACTGATGCGTCTGCATTCTTTCAAGTGCATTCCTCTCATGTTCCCACGTTCAATTCTGGAACATGTCATTCACACCTAAATAACTTCGATCAACCTCACAAGTTGTGCAACATACTTGTTTCCCATACTGTGCTCATGCTGAGTACGCGCATCAGATTTCATACCCATAATATATGTTCAATTCCCTTTTCCACTTGAAGCGCCGACCTAACTTAACAGCGCACAGTTGAAACAATCATTTGTGTACGTTTACGTAGTTGTATGGTAAACGCCCCTTTTACGATTATCTTCTCTCTTTGGATTGGCCATCGTTGCTGTCGTATGCATCGATTGGCTATAGCTATGCATGTTGTTTCAGCCTTCTCCTGCAGTACTAGATTAAGCAGTAGGTTAGCTCTAAGTTGATTGAAAAATAAAGTGACATTCGATAATCAACAGTCTTATAATGATGTACCTTTAGTCCGAACCCCAGAGGAGTTGTGAGGGTGGTTACATTGAAAACGGCCGGAGGAACTTTGAAACGGGCTGTTGAGAAATTGTGCTTATTACCATTTCCTGAATCAACGTCTTGCCAACAAAACCAATGAATTCAGCAACCCATCCCCCTTTCCTTCCCGTCGAAGAGGACTTGTTATTTCATTTCAGAAATCGGATCTATTTCTGGGTGGGTGAGGATGTTGTGGACCATCTTCCCCCCACGAGCTACAACCCTGAACCCAACCTCAGATTAACTGCGGTCTGTTGATTCGGCAGAACAATACATTAACTGATGGTCAAGACACCAGTTAGACCAGAGGCAACGGGTAGTAGATCGAGGATGCTGGCATGATAAACAACCATCAATATCTACCTGCTTCGGTGCTGAGAGAGATGTTTTATTTGGGAGATCGTTGGAGAACGGTGTATATAATTTTGCTGTGGATGGTATGTTGCTAGGAGATAGGTCGTATTTGGGTGAGAACTTCTATATCGTGGATCTGACTTCGGTATATTATAGTGTTGATAGTCGTACTCTGGGGTTCGGACTAAAAGTACATCATTACAAGACTGTTGATTATCGAATGTCACTTTATTTTTCAATCAACTTAGAGCTAACCTACTGCTTAATCTAGTACTGCAGGAGAAGGCTGAAACAACATGCATAGCTATAGCCAATCGATGCATACGACAGCAACGATGGCCAATCCAAAGAGAGAAGATAATCGTAAAAGGGGCGTTTACCATACAACTACGTAAACGTACACAAATGATTGTTTCAACTGTGCGCTGTTAAGTTAGGTCGGCGCTTCAAGTGGAAAAGGGAATTGAACATATATTATGGGTATGAAATCTGATGCGCGTACTCAGCATGAGCACAGTATGGGAAACAAGTATGTTGCACAACTTGTGAGGTTGATCGAAGTTATTTAGGTGTGAATGACATGTTCCAAAATTGAACGTGGGAACATGAGAGGAATGCACTTGAAAGAATGCAGACGCATCAGTCCTGCATGTGGAAAAGACATCTTGAAAATGTGTGGGAAAGTCTACTTGAAAATGGACAGTTGTAAACTGTCAAGATTAATATTTTATGATCTTTCAAAACATGCTAGAAAATGATTCTTTACAGATACGGTTATGCTACACCATCCCCCTTTGGGTGAATGACGTAACGCAGTGAAATCATTCAATTATTGTCAACATAGTTTCAATAAATTCTAAAATATTGTTTCAATCTCCTTTACAATGATGAAATAAAATGTCAGTTTTTGTAATTATAATTGAAATATTTGGAATATGTAGTTGCAAAATAAAATAAAATGTATCTTAAAACTATCCGAATTTCTCACTTCTCAGCTAATGCTAAGAATATTGACCTATCTCATTTTTTTACTATTTTTTGATTTCCATTATTTTTTTTATGAGATTAGGCTCGGGTTTATAAACTAACACTTCTTATGATCTAATTAATCTATTTTTGTGAACTATTGATGAATGATTCGTTTTCAAATTTATGATCTCACAATTTGGTTCTGATATCGATGTTACTTTATATGGACCTGTATAGAATGAATCTAATTTACGTCTATTTTCCTTTTGCAAATAAACTGTATCTCCTGTTTTGATTTGAATCGGATTCGTTGAACGATCATTTATTTCTTTTCGAATTTGTTTCTGTTCAAGTAATTTTTGTTTTACAGTTTCATGTGACTTTTGAAGTTTGAATTTTAATTCTGTGCTGTAAAGATCAAAATTATAAACTGGGTCAACCCTATCTGCGTATGCTTCATGTGGTACTCTTGCTTTAACTCCAAAAACTAATTCATAAGGTGTTAAACCATGATCAGTATGTGGGCTAGTATTATATGTAAATGCATAAAATTGTAACCAATCATCCCAATCCGAATGGTGTTCATTGACATAATTTCTTAGGTATTCATTCAAACACCTATGATTTCTTTCCAATGAACCTATCGTTTGTGGATGGTAGGCTGTAGAAAAAGTTTGCTTAACCTGTAATAACTTGCATATTTGGCCAAGGACTTCATTTTTGTATTCGGATCCTTGGTCTGATTTTAACTCTAAAAATTTACCATATATCAAAATAAAATTTTCAACCAAAGCTTTAGCTATTACATTCGCTTCTTTAGTTGGAATTGGAATTAAAACTATATACTTAGTCAATTCACACTGTATAGTCACAGCGTATCTATTATTATTATTTGATTTTGGAAGTGGTCCTACGGTATCAATAGCTATCACTTCGAATGGTCTAGATGGGGTATTGGTAATTGTTAATTTTTCTTTTGTGTGTTTGGTAATTTTATTCAACTTGCACAATTCACAGGCCTTTATGAATTGAGCAATCGAACTTTTCATATTTGTCCAGTTGTAAATTTCTCTAAGCTTGAGGTACAGTCTATGCTGACCTATATGTCCTCCAGTTGGTGTCTCATGATGGTTTTTGAGTATATTTTGAATTTCTCCAAGATCACTAATGAACTTGGGTGGATTATACATTATAATCTGTAATGTTTTGATTGATTTCAGAGTTAACTCTTTAAAAGTTTCTTTAGATACCATGTTAAAAATTGGGTCAAGACTCGAAAGTGCAATTTTATCAATTTTATTAATATTCATTTCTTTTTCTAACACTGAAAGTGCAAACACTAGTGTTTGTCTTATACTTCGCAATCGTGTTGTTATTCGTATAATAACTTTATTTTTCTGCGCTTCATACATTGTAAAAATTAAATTTTCATTTTCCACTATACTTCGAAGTTTTGGTAGTTTTCTAGCTTCAGTCGGGTTCTCTGTCATATAGATAACAAGTTGATCAGGCTTATTATCGACATTGATTTGACTGGAATATCGTTGTTCATTTTTAGTTTCATTATCTTTCTTCCTTGTCATTGACCTAGTATTAACAGTAAATATACTTTTAGATTTTAATTCATCTGATGTCATTATTATACGTGACAATGCATCAGCAGTAACGTTTGTTTTACCTTGAATATATTCAATGGAAAAATCGAAATCTTCTAAATCCAATCTCATCCTAGTTAATTTAGATGTCGGATTTTTCATATTAAATAAAAATACTAAGGGGCGATGATCTGTACGAACTACAAATTTACGTCCATACAAATAAGCTTTGAAATAATCGATAGCCCAATGTATCGCTGTTAATTCTTTTAAAATTACTGATTTATTCTTTTCACCAAGCGTAAAGCTTTTACTGGCAAACGCTATAGGTAAATCGTTGCCATCAATATTCTGTGATAATACCGCGCCACATCCAACATCAGATGCGTCGGTAGTCAATATAAATGTTTGCTTAAAATCAGGGTATTGTAATAATTTTGGTGACATCAAAAATGATTTAAGAGCATTGAAAGCATCCTCACATTTTGATGACCAATCAAATTTTACATTTTTTCTTAACAATTGATTCAACGGATAAGCAATTGTTGCGAAATTTGGGACGAATTTACGGTAGTAGTTGCAAAATGCTACAAACCTTCTAACTTCGTCACTGTTTCTCGGAACTGGGTAGTTCTTTATTACGTCATATTTACTACTGTCGGGCAGAATACCTTTGTCGGTTATTCTGTGCCCTAAATAAGTAACTTCTGTATTGAAGAATTTACATTTTGCCAAATTTAATTTTAAATTATATTTACGAATTCTTTCAAACACTATCGATAAATTGCGTAAATGGTGTTGCATTGAACAACCTACGACTATTATATCATCGATATAAACAAAAGCGAGTTCTGGTGTCAAACCAGACATTGCAATAGTCATCATCCTTTGAAAACTATTTGGACTAATATTTAATCCAAACGGTAATCTTGTAAATTGGTAATGACCTGATTGGGTCGAAAAAGCAGTAAATTTTCTCGAAGACTCATCCAGTGGGATTTGATGAAATCCCGACATTAAATCTAAAGTTGAAAAATACTTTGCTCTACCAAGCTGATCCAATATTGAATCTATTCTTGGCAAAGGAAATTTGTCACTTAATATCTTCTTGTTGAGCTGTCTAAAGTCTATGACAAGACGCCATTTTTTCTTATCATCTGTTGATTTCTTCGGAACCAAAAGTATTGGACTATTGTATGACGATACCGAAGGTTCAATAATGTTATCCTTCAGCATTTTATTAACTTGGGCTTGAATTTCATCACTTTGGGAATGAATGGTTTTATAATTTGGTATATAAGTTGGAACTGGATCACTGGTATTGATAGTCTGTTCGTAAAAATTGTTTACAGTTACTGGCTCATCTGGTAGTGAAAAAATATCCGAATAGTTTGTAATTAATTTCTTTAAATCATCTTTTGCAAAATCAGGAACGTTTGTCAAGTCAACTTGCTCCAAAATTTCTTTATTTCTCATTTGTGTGGTATCAGGTTTCTTGGATTTCCGAAAATTCAATATTTGGTAATTAGTCAGTGGTTCCATCATAAGCTTTACGTCAACATTTGAAACATTAATTGGTTGTAGAGTGATATTCATGAATTTAACATACTGACAATTAGGTGAAATTATTGCATTACCACAGAAAAGACCAGGTTTAACTTCCTGAGAAAATAAAACCATGTCCTCTGTGATGTTTAAATCTTTAATCTTACGTATTACTTCACATCTTCGTGGGATTATGTAATTCTCATTAACTGTATCTTGAATTGGAACAGATACAGGTGTATTATTAATATTAAAATTCAATAACCAAGATTCATAATCAATATTGCATCTGAAGAGAGACAGAAAATCTCTTCCTAAAATGCCATCAGTTAAAATTGGAAAATTTGCATTAACTACATGAAATGAATGGTTAACTCTTACGCCATTTCCAAAATTCAAAATTGTCTCAGTTACAGCCAATGTTTCAATCTCTCCTTCTGTAATTCCCGTAATAATTGTTTTAACATTGTTGTTTATTTTGTGATTTACCAAAATTTTATCAGATTTAAAAATAGAAATATCTGCACCTGAATCTACAAGTAAAGTGCAGACTGAATTTGTCATCTCTACTCCAATCTTAATAAAATTGGAAGCAGAAAGATTTATAGTTAACACTGATCTAAAAAATTACGTTGACTCTGCTGCTGGTTTTGTTGCTGTTGCTGAGGAGCTCTGTTTGAAATATCGCGATTCTGAGATTGTGGTGGACCAGGGAGCTGATCCACATTTGCCATGTATATTCGATTTGTGTTATCGAACCGTGGGCGATTATCATTAAATCGTCCGCGATTATTATAACCTCCGCGTTGGTATCTTCCACGTGATGAATAGTGGTAATAGTTTGGATAAGGCCTTGGAGTAAAACGATTAAAACCACCTCTAGGGGGGTTTCTATAATGTTGGTTTCTGTTGAAGCCATTGCCGCGAAAATTAGATCTATTATCCTGACGCCCGGTATGTTGTTTACTTTTGATAGTAAAAACTTGTGATGTGGAAACATCATTGGCACATTCTTGAGCTTTTTGCAAAGCATCTTTAATGCTAGAATAATTTCCAGCTTTTAGAATCAATTTTGTTTCGCTGGCGGTAACACCTTTGATGAGGGCATTAACACCTGCTTTTGTAGTCATTGTTTTCGCAACATCTTCCGGCACTTTTTGCGAAACATAAACATTTTCTAGTTTGCTGCAGAGATTCTCAATCTCCTCACAAAAACTTGTAATTGGTCCCCGTTGTCTCAATGTATTTAACTGCGCCACAATCGAATCAGGGGTCGCAGTATCCTGACATTTTGATCTAACATGATCAATTAAGGCATCAATCGTTACTATGGTATCAGGTAAACCACTGCGAGCTTTTCCTGATAATCTTGTTTTAATAAATTTGACGGCCATTGCCATATGTGTCGGTTGTATTAATTCACCAAGTAATTTTGCTGAATCTATAAAAGCATCGAGCCCAGCCGCAGCACCGTCATATGGTTGCACCAATGACGTAGCTTGGCGTAAATCAAATGCATTTTCGTTTGCTTCAGGCATTGTGCAAAGCCCTCTTTTTGCTGATCTACAAATACTTAAAGTTGTTTTGGAAAAATGTTGGTTTCTCAAATGTAACCTTTCTAATTTACTCTTAATGATGGTTTTAATTTCTATGTACCACTTGTTTGCATTAGCAATAAACAAATTGGAATCTTCTTCTGAAATTTGATCTATATTCTCACAGAATTTCAATTCTAAAACTTTATATAGATCGTCACACTCTTTAAGTTTATCTCGTAATGTACGTTCTTTTAATGTGGTATTTATTGATTTTTTAAAATATTTATGCAATTTTTCTAATTGCTCATACTCTTTCATTTATAGAATCTTACTTCAATTATCAAAATAGCATACAAAAAAAAAATGCAAAGTAATGGTTATATAAAACTTATTGGTTTAACTTACGATTCTCCTTTCTTGCGTGATCAAATGCAGGAATATCTCTCATCGTTCTGCTACGCCTGCGTTAATCCGGTCGGTCGGTCGTTGTCGCTCGCTATCGTTGAAACTAAACACCATGTTTGTCTTCCTCGATGTTCCACTCGGGTTGCAGTTACACAACTTGTCTTCGCTGTTAGATTTTGTTTATTTTCATTTGCACTGTTTACCTCTTCCTTAGGTGAGGTAGTGACCTTTCGAAACGTGAAGCGGACAGCTGTTCGTGTGCTGCCAGTATCAATGTTTGTATGGACCGCGCACTTGTTTGAAATTTGATGTTAACACCTTAGATTTTCTTTTTGTAACATTTTCTTCAGATTCCTATACTTTGCCGTTTTGTTGAGGCAAGAGTTTTTATTTTCGCGTACCTTGGTAATCGTCACTCGTGTTTCACTAGTTACATTATGGCTATCCTCATAAACGATGGTTAGCACATATGACTGTTCTGAAGAGTCATTAAATTTTTTGTAGTCTTCGCTCGTTTTGAAACGAGTCACTTCTTCATCTATTAACTGTTCCAACCGTACGCGTTCGCGCACTTCACTAAGGATCTCTTCAATGTCCGACATTGCACAATTTATCACGTGTTACTTTTTGACTCTACACTTGGCGCATATTTGCCAAAGTCACTTCCCGCCGCGCGACTTCACATACACTTTTTTTCAAATATTTCCCGTACATGCGGGCACATACTAAAATTAATAACAATAGCACGGTCAAAATCAATGTTCCTGCTATAATTAGGTTTTCACTTGAACTTGCGTTTGTCACTATTTCATCCGCACTAAATATCCCCATTTTCACTGTCAATCGGTCGCCATCTGGGGTTCGGACTAAAAGTACATCATTACAAGACTGTTGATTATCGAATGTCACTTTATTTTTCAATCAACTTAGAGCTAACCTACTGCTTAATCTAGTACTGCAGGAGAAGGCTGAAACAACATGCATAGCTATAGCCAATCGATGCATACGACAGCAACGATGGCCAATCCAAAGAGAGAAGATAATCGTAAAAGGGGCGTTTACCATACAACTACGTAAACGTACACAAATGATTGTTTCAACTGTGCGCTGTTAAGTTAGGTCGGCGCTTCAAGTGGAAAAGGGAATTGAACATATATTATGGGTATGAAATCTGATGCGCGTACTCAGCATGAGCACAGTATGGGAAACAAGTATGTTGCACAACTTGTGAGGTTGATCGAAGTTATTTAGGTGTGAATGACATGTTCCAAAATTGAACGTGGGAACATGAGAGGAATGCAC
This sequence comes from Aedes albopictus, assembly GCF_035046485.1. NCBI lineage: Eukaryota > Metazoa > Arthropoda > Insecta > Diptera > Culicidae > Aedes > Aedes albopictus. The sequence continues at coordinate 339,895,718 of NC_085138.1, forward strand.
TTGAAAGAATGCAGACGCATCAGTCCTGCATGTGGAAAAGACATCTTGAAAATGTGTGGGAAAGTCTACTTGAAAATGGACAGTTGTAAACTGTCAAGATTAATATTTTATGATCTTTCAAAACATGCTAGAAAATGATTCTTTACAGATACGGTTATGCTACAGTACTCGAATCAGTCATACTCAAACCTCCAACCGAACGCAGGCGCGCTGACAGGGGCCTTCGTATGGCCGTTTTATTGTAACGTTTTCTGTCTAGTATTAAGAATTCAATGTTAGAGTTTAAGCAAAAATAAATGTAATCCGTGTAGTTTGTGTTTTCCGTAAATATATTGTGTTCTAATGTGACCGCGAGTGTTTTTAATAAGTGAAGGGAAGGATCTATGCTGCCCAAAGGATAAGGCGAATAGTTCGCCCCTCTCAACACCGACGACATCCCAATCAACAACATCTGGCCGAGTGTTGGAGAGCCACCCCAACCAAGTCGAAGGAGGTAATTCCCCGGTTCCCCAACAGATATCCTTATGGACTCCTTCAGAAAATCATAAATTTGAAATTGAATTTCTCCAGGTATTTCGTTACAAAAACTGCCATCCAAAACTTCTCTCAAGATTTCTTTTGGAATACTTACATGGATTCCTTCAGAACTTCATCCACAGATTTCTTCTACGATTTTTTTGAAGTACCCCGAAGATTCGTTAAGAATTTTTTCTAGGGATTCCAAGTATTGTTTCAGAAATTCTTCCAGTGGTGCTTTACATTTTTATAGGCATTTCTTCACGAATTCCTGCAAGAGTTACTCCATGAATTCCATTGGAAATTCCTGCCGAAATTTCGCCCGGATTTTTGTCAGGTATTCCTCCGGATATTTCTGCAGGAATTCCCCCAGAGATTCGTGCATAATTTCATTCAGTGATTCCAGCGGAAATTCTTCCAGAGATTCCAACAAAAACTCATGTAAAGATTTCTTCAGTTATTCCTTCTGGTTTTCTTCCATGTTCATGGTTCGTTTAAAAAAACGGATTTTTTTTCCTATTTTCATTGCTGAGAAACAATTTGATTCCCTTTGGTAAAATTGTTGGTAAACTCTTGTAAAACCAATTGCACTCATCGCCGAAAATCGATAAAATAGATCGTTTGAAGATTCCTCATAACCCCTGAAACTCAATTAAGATTTTTGAAAACAAAATGCAGTTGAACAATTAATCCAGAAACAAAAGTTAAAAAAGTACTGTAAGATTTCCTGAAGAAAATTATGTATCATTTATGTTAGGAATCTGAAATTTCATTTTAATTATTGTGCTGGTCTTCGTAAGATTCTTAAAATGCAAAATGTTTTCGTAGGGTAAATCGCCAATTGTTACAACAACACTTTAAGAAAATTAAAAAATCGAGCCAAATTTGTTTCTTCGAAACACCAAAATACGAAACTTTGAAAAAAAAAAAAGAATAACTACATACTTTAGCTAATTAACTACCATTAGTGGGGCACCAATCTGGATGCTTGCCAATGGCGCCATGAGACCACGCTACTGCTCTGCAAAGAATCACAAATAAAGAGTGAGCTGGCTCGCTGGCTGATAATCAAAGGTTCCTAACCAGAGATGGAAACACTCTCATCGTGAATCAACTCGCGAGTGTAAAACCAACAAACGGTTTACTCACGGTGCCGAGAGTAAGCCGTGTGTGAGTTTATTCGCACCCGCTTGCTTCACGAGTATGAAGCAAAACAAAAACAAAAACACTCATGAATTTTTATTCGCGAAGAACAAGTGCAGATGCGGGAATTGCAATTTAGTGCGATTTTAATAGCAAAACAAGTAATTATCCATCAGATAGTAGTGTTTTGTGCTTTATTGATCCTGAAAAGTAAATCTGTCGGCCGTGTAAATTCGTTTTTTCACAAAATTAAAAAATGTTCAGAGTTGCTTCGCGAGTCAATCATGAGTGCGACCAGCTTCGTTAGCTCGCGAGTGAAGGAAGTGCGAATATATTCTGGCTTCTGTTGTTCACGAGTAGGATAGCTTTGCGTTTGTGTCTACTCAGCTGCATTCCTCACTGTTTTCCATCACTGTTCCTAACTTTACAAACTCAAGACTATTTGATAATAAATTGAGTGCTCAATAATTTGCTGAATGATGTTGCTTCGCCAGAGGACTCCT
>NC_085138.1:339897902-340109322 GCF_035046485.1 Aedes albopictus
CCGGTGAGTAACTTCTTTAGGTTTTGTTCGGATCTAGGGTTTGAATGCTAGTGGACAACCAAATATTCTTCTTCGCAAATTAAGATACGACAATTATACCGCACATGCATTTCCGATAACATGTTAAGTGCATTAAACATGATATATGATTGACAAGTTTTGCAGAGACGAGCTTATTGTACACCATCAAGTGTTTAACGGAGCGCTTCAAGGTGATAGCGCAGTCACCTGTCCCCGAGTAGAGAAAAAGAGCTCAATAATAGCATATTTTGATATGGAGATCAAAAAGTGATATGGGTTTGATTGACATAAGAGATAAAAGATCTAAGAATAAAATCAAAAATTTACTCCTGGAACATCATCATCAAATCATATTTAGATTTTGTAAGATCTAACCAATAGCAGCGAGCTATTCGTATGATCTTGAAATATCAAATGTTCCAGGAACATTTTTCAGATATTATTTTCAGATCTTTTATCTCTTATATCAATCAAACCAATATCATGTTCTGATCGTCAGTATTTTACCTCTACCCGGGTCATAATCACCACCTGTTTCTCCGACTTCCCTGTGTTAACAACAACTAGGATAACGGTCGAATTTTGGACCCTTATGGGCGATTTCTTCACCCTGACTTAAGCGTTAAACCAGGTTTAACTATATGGGTAAGCCTAGCTTACCGGTTAAGCCGAGATGAAGAAATCGGCCCTTAGAGACATTATGAAGTTTGGATCGAAGTCAAAATCAAACAGATTAAAAGGACGTTGCACAAGATGATCATGTTAGTATGATCGAAAAAGCCTCCACTGTCCATTAAAAAAGCCCACAAGGTCATGTCTGGCTGAGAATTTGACGAAAACAACTGATTTCTGTGGCATCAATTTTCACTGTTTTGGACACTCAAATGCATTTTGGATTCTCTCAAGTATACCTATATTTTGGACCCTCAGTGCTTGAACCCGTTTGAAATCATTTTCTTCCAAGCTGCCACATGAACATGCAAGATCACATTCTAATCACTTGATTGACAAAGGTTAACTAGAAGAACTTGGTGCAGAGTAATCCGATCTTGCGAATGATTCTGAAAGGTTTAGATTGACCATCCATCCCGTATTTAACGGGACAACTCATTTTTCAAATATTCACCACTGGCATATTGCTTATGTTTTTGACTAAATTATTCGTTCTTTCAGTTGAAATAGTATTATATGTCAGCACAACTGTGTTGGCAACAAATAAAGTTATTAACACGATTTACTCCAGTGTAGCTTACGGCACACAAACCAATGTAAACTAAAGATAAATAAAGTTAGTTCGTACGCGTTTCTTCCAGACAACAGACGTTGTTCTTTTATTCTCTCTCGCTGTGCATAATCCGCCAACAGGTTATGGGCCTGTGCGTGGTAGAGAGTATCGGGACGGAAGAAAATTTGACGCCATTTTGAAATTTTGTCGATTTTTGCGAAAATCGTTCGTTTTTTGCCAAATATCGAAAGTTGTTCGCGCGGAAATGGATGGTAATCGGTTCAGCCTCCAAAAGTTGAATAATAACAACTATCCCACCTGGAAATTTAAGGTGGAACTGCTCCTTATCCGTGAGGATCTGTGGCGTTGCGTCGATCCCGGCGTTAAAAAGGCAGGAGAATCCGACGATGCCTGGATTGCGCTGGATGCGAAGGCCCGGGCAACCATTGGCCTGCTCATCGAGGACAACCAGCACGGGCTGATCCGTGCGGCTCCAACAGCGAAGGCGGCCTGGATCGCGATCCAGAATCACCACCAAAAAGCAACTCTAACCTCAAAAGTTTCGCTTTTGAAGCAGATCTGCGATAAGCGCTTCGCGGATGGTGAAGATATGGCAGAGCACATCTTTGCCATGGAGGAGTTGTTTGAAAGGCTGAGGAACGCAGGACAGGGACTGGCAGAGAATCTTCAAGTCGCGATGATTTTGAGGAGTTTGCCGAGTTCCTACGATACCCTGACGACCGCCCTTGAGAGCCGGTCCGACGCAGATCTCACCCTGGAACTCGTAAAGCGAAAGCTCCTGGACGAGGTGATGAAACATCAAGGCGCATCCGGAAACGACCAAGTCTTGAAGGTTGCTGGGGTACAAGGCCGAAGCAGCAAGAAGAAGAAGCCTCTGATTTGTCACCGGTGCAAAAAGGAGGGCCATAAGCAGTTTGAGTGCCCGCAGCGCGCTCGTGATTCGGACGGTGACCCGAAGCCGAAAGGAAAACAACCCCCGAAGAAAAGAGAAGATTGTGTTTCGTTTGCTTTCGCGGCCGGCGCGTGTGCTAACTCCGACGGCTCGAAGCCGTGGGTTGTGGACTCTGGTGCGACTAGCCACACAGTTGCCGATCGGAGCTTCTTTAGTGAACTGAACAGTTGTGACATTAAATACGTGAAGCTAGCCGACGGAAAATTGACGAAAGTGGAAGGCCAGGGGTGTGGCACGATCAAGTGCTGTGATGAAAACGGACTACCAAGGCAAATGAACATAAGTGTCGCGCTTTACACACCTGACCTTGCCATGAACTTGTTGTCGGTGCCGGCGATAGTGCAGAAAAATGCCGAAGTGATTTTTGATTCTCGTGGGTGCCGAATCACGCGCGACGGAACGACGGTGGCCGTGGCAACGTTGAAGCATGGACTGTACCAGCTAAAGCAACCGGAGGAGGTGGCGTTATCTGTGAGCGGTCATCACAACAAAGACTGTCCGCACGTCTGGCATAGACGGTTCGGGCACAGAGACCCGGCAGCGATTATCCGGATGAAAAAGAACGACCTGGTAAGCGGTTTGGAAATGTTTGATTGCGGCATCGATGAGCCTTGCGACTGTTGCCTGAAGGGGAAGAGCTCGCGGACCCCGTTCCCCAAGGAATCGTCAACATGCACAAAAACGACGATGGACATTGTGCACACGGACGTCTGCGGCCCGGTTGAAGTGCCTTCTGTCAGCGGATATCGTTATTTCATGTCTATGATTGACGATCACTCGCGCTACTGCGTGGTGTACCTACTCAAACACAAGTCAGAAGTAGCAGCCAAAATCCGGGAATATGTGGCAATGGTGCAAAATCGGTTCGGTCGGAAGCCCAGAATAATACGTTCGGATCAAGGTGGAGAGTTCACCGGGGAGAAGTTGCGTGAATTCTATAGGAAGGAGGGAATACAGCCGCAGTACACGGCGGGCTACAGTCCGCAACAAAACGGGATAGCGGAACGAAAGAACCGTTACCTTGTTGAAATGGTCCGCTGCCTCTTGTTCGACGCCAATCTGCCGGAGTGCTATTGGGCGGAGGCACTAAACACGGCCGTATTTCTCCAAAACATCCTCCCGACGAAGCCTGTTAAGTTATCACCATATGAGATCTGGTACGATTCCAAACCGGACGTGAAAAACCTGAGGGTTTTTGGATGCAGTGCGTGGGTGCATATCCCGAAAGAAAAGCGCAAGAAGCTGGCCCCCACTGCTAAGGAGCTCGTTTTCGTAGGCTACTCACTAGAGCACAAAGCCTACCGGTTTCTGGATAAATCCACGAAGAAGGTCATCGTAAGCCGTGACGTTCGCTTTATTGAAAGCGCATCGGAAGTAGGAGCTGATGGGGCTAACCGGAAGCAGAAACCACTCGTGAGGCCAGTATCCGTCCCCGGCCCGGAAGAGACAATAGTATTTGATTTGATCCAGAAGAAGAGCGATCCCGTCGTCGAAGTACGTGTAGAGCCAGGAATACAAGAAGGTTCCGGAAGCGATGTGTTCAACGAACCGGAAGCAGAGGCGGAAGACACTTTCCGCTCCGCACAAATCGACAGCTCCACCTCCGAGGAAGATTTTGAAGGTTTCAGTGACAGCGACGCCGAGCACGGTATTGAAGGCCCCATTGAAACGGTCCATCGTGAAAGCGAACCGAGGAGGTCCGAACGAGTCACTAAGGGAATTCCACCGCAACGTTTCGACCAGATGACCAGTGTCGTGTGACCAAACACTTCGTCAGTGAACCTCGATCATTCGAAGAAGCGATCCAGCGACCGGAAAAAGCCATTTGGCAGGCAGCGATGGAGGAGGAGATTACAGCCCTTGCAGAGAACCAGACCTGGGAACTGGTGCAGCTTCCTCCTGGCAGAAAGGCCATTGGCTGCAAATGGACTTTCAAACAGAAGGAGGACGAGAACGGCCAAATAGTGCGGCACAAAGCGAGGTTGGTCGCACAAGGGTTCTCTCAACGCTATGGTACAGACTACGACGAGGTGTTTGCCCCTGTAGTAAGGCAAACAACTCTTCGCACACTGTTGACAATCGCGAGTCGTGACGGGATGATTGCCAAACACCTGGATATCAAGTGCGCCTATCTCTACGCCAGCCTCGAAGAAGACATCTTTATGAAGCAGCCTCCCGGATTTCGGTCGGATGATAATCTGGTCTGTCGGCTGAAACGCTGCCTCTACGGCTTGAAACAATCCGCGCGGGTTTGGAATGCAAAAATCGATGGCATTTTCAAACAGATGGGATTCGAGCCCGGCAAAGCGGATTCGTGCCTTTACGTGCGAAGAAACAAGGACGGTAAGATGTGCTTCATAGTGATTTACGTAGACGATATGGTCGTCTTCTGCCACTCAGAGCAGGAGTTCGAGGAGATTCGAGCCAAGTTGGGACAACATTTCAAGCTGTACTCCCTAGGAGACCTTCGTCAGTTCCTCGGAATCCACATCGAAAAAGTCGACGGGCACTACACCATGTGCCAAGAAAGCTACATCGAGAAGCTGCTGGGAAGATTTGGACACGGAGATGCAAAACCCTCGAAGGTACCGCTTGACCCCGGGTACATAAAACAAAAGGAGGAGACAGCCCTGCCAACGAACACATCCTATCGTTCATTGGTAGGCAGTTTGTTGTATGTGGCGGTCAATACCAGGCCGGACATCAGCGTCGGGACTTCTCTACTATGCAGGAAGGTCTCGAACCCCACCGATCGTGACTGGACCGAAGCTAAACGTATGCTGAGGTACTTAAAGGGGACGAAAAACTTGCGGCTCCATCTAGGCGGCGGATCTGAAGGCCTCGAATGCTTCGTCGATGCGGACTGGGCCGTCAACGAAAGCGACCGGAAATCGAATTCTGGCCAAATCATCAAGTTCGGCGGCGGCGTAGTAAGCTGGGCCACGCGGAAGCAGAACTGCGTTGCCCTCTCTTCCACTGAGGCCGAGTTCGTAGCCCTGTCGGAAGGCTGCTAGGAAGTACTCTGGATGAAGAAGCTCCTCAAGGATCTGGCAGAGGATAACTCGGAACCCATAGTCGTGTGGGAGGACAATCAGTCCTGTATAAAAATGGTGGAGTCGGACCGCATCGAGCGTCGATCTAAACATATCGACACTAAACACGAATTCACGAAAGATCTACGTCAACGGGGAGTCATCGATCTCCGTTATCTGCCGACGGATAAAATGGTCGCGGACATCATGACCAAGCCATTGGACAGGATCAAATTGGAGCGGCACCGCGAATCACTTGGTGTCAAAACTTCTATCGGTTGAGGAGGAGTGTCAGCACAACTGTGTTGGCAACAAATAAAGTTATTAACACGATTTACTCCAGTGTAGCTTACGGCACACAAACCAATGTAAACTAAAGATACCGTGGGTACACAGTCATGGATCACTTAGTAGTATTTTTGACCTTCAAAATTCAATTAAAAATAAAAGAAAACAAATACTACGACTTTGAAAGCACCGTTGGCTATGTTTTGATTCGAACTTTTCATTCCCGATCTATTTGAAGTATAATCGCAAGTCATTTCCGCGTTAAAAAGGAATATTCCACTGTTTACAAAATGCCTTATTATGGATCAGCTCCACTGAGTCCCACACATTATGGAACATTTTTTGCCATATTATGGATCAGTGCAAAATTACTCATAATTCCAACTCTAATAATAAATTTGCATTTGTAAGGCTAAACTACGCAGTGCATTGGTTATTTTACTGGTGGAGTACCCGATTTTACAACAGGAATAAAGAGAAAACATTAAAAAGTCCGGAACCCATTTACTTCGATAGAGGTGCGCCACTAGGTTTCAGTGATGCTCTCTATTTTAAGTCTTATTTTTACAACTCTGTGTTTCAAGACACCTGGTTTTCAAGGTTACATGTTTTTTTAATGATACTTTTGATACTTTAAGGTAAGAATATTGTATCAAGAGCGTTGAGTGGAGCAAAAATCTATATTTGTTTAAAGTGATCCATAATAGCGTCAAACGATCAGTTTTTGGGTCACATTATGGATCACTGTAGAAAGTCACATTATTTTAGTATTTGAGTCCCAGAATAAAACAAAACTTCTTCTAATAGATACATACATATCTTATCCAACGTGTACGAGCGATTTTTATATCAAAATTGATGGATTTCGACACTTTTAGAGCTCCTGCAGCGGGGAGTAGCTTCTTATGGAATTCGGCTGTTTACTGGCATATGTAAGAGGATAACACTATCGTTGCAATAATATACATTTTATTTTTAGATTGAACTCTTGTAAATGGTTTTTTATCTCAGAAAACAAATTGGATCATGCTACAAAAATGATTTTCGTGCCGAAATATATGTTTTGAGCAAGATATTCGACTTTAAACATCAAAGTGATCCGTAACTGTGTGTGATCCATAACTGTGTAGAGACGGTAAATAAAGTTAGTTCGTACGCGTTTCTTCCAGACAACAGACGTTGTTCTTTTATTCTCTCTCACTGTGCATAATCCGCCAACATTATAAACAACATCCAGTTCAGGTTTTGGACATTGATTTCCTTTTTGTTGAATTTTCAAAATGTGTCCCGTATTAAAACGGGACAAATCTGGTCAGCCTAGAAAGGTTTCATCATGTCGTTATTAAATCAGTGAAAGTCTTGGTAATACGACCAAGAGGGTCCAAAATATATTGGTTATCCTACCTCAATTTTGAGGTGACCCAATTTTAGTTTCCTGGCGCTCATATATTTCTCCACAATTGCAATCGCAAGAGCAGTCATCTCCACCTCTTCGATCAAACCTGGAACTCTGCAGAAGCCCTTCAGTGTCGTATGTATATCAGTACTCGATTCTGGACAAAAAATGAGAATCTTGCACAGCAGACTTAATGAACTTCCTAGTTTAAATTGGTGTTAATAAAAGTGGCCCAATCTTAAGATGCTTGAGGTCATTCCTTGTCAAATGTTTGACTGCGTGTACTCGGAACCTTGGGAGCGTTCTGGCAATAGTTATCCAACTGGCGCTTTTGAACGCATTCCTTACGTCGAGAGTCACTAATTAACAGTAGCGGGTTCCCCCTCTTACTCTGGAGAGTTTGTCACCTGCTACAAAATAGCATGCGACAGATTTTTATACATAAAGCCGTGGAATGGATGATCCCAGACCAAAAAGAATGTTGGGGTTCTCAATTTTGTACTGCAGAACACCTACCAACAGAACCACAGAACCCATCGTCGATAGCCGATCGTAGATCGGCGAAACACTCAAATGAGTAACTACCTGTCTAGGCGGTGGGACAACAGACCGGCCTCAGAATTCTGGCTACCTGAAAACCCGATATTCAAGCACAGAACTCAGTATCGATCGTTTTGTACTAAAACTGATACCACTCAATTGCCGAACAACATTTCCATCGTGCAGTGGTGAATATCGATCCGTATGAGATCTGAGTTCAATCCTCTAAGCCAATTTTTCTACGATCAGTTCCGATCGACCCGTGCTGCACCAAAGAACACAGTATTGTGCCTATTAGTATTTCTTTTAACAAGTGCAGTGAACAAGATTAAGTCCCCTCTGGGGTTGTTAGATCATTTTTTCTATCGGAACTTTGCATGCATAGCATGCGTAGCTTGGAGTAGTTTAAAAGTGCTTGAAATGAGATCGGTAAGAAGTTGGATTATAGTGAAGTGGCCAAGGAACTTATATACGCATTGATCCCACCCTAGGCCTATTTGTTAATGCCACCGAAAGTGTCGTCGAGGAAGATCCGGTGAAGGCCAAGGTCGACAAACTGCATGTGCGGACCGCAGTCGTGCCGTGGCGTCACGTGGGTAGCTCCGGTGGACACCGTCCGGGGCCCAATGACTTCGCCGTTGGGATACACTTATATACTTCTACACATTTACAACACTAGCAGATAAGTACAACCATTTAGATTTAAGTTGATTTGGGGGGGAAATAAAAGGGTTTTTGCATGTAAAATTTCAATATTCTTTTTTTCATCTGGTGATTCACGGATTAGAATCGTTAAGCAAACTTTTGAGCCAAGCCGCGAACCTGTTCAGGCTGTTTTCTGGTAGAACAGCACTTCTGCACGTGTTCTTTTAAATAGGAATTTTTCAATTTTTGTCTCATGCCAGTGGGTTTTTCCCCGTGTGACAAGTTATCTCGGGACCCTAACCTTAATTATCTTGTAACTGACAAGGTAGCTTCTACAATCGACCTCCTCACACGGAAGCCTACTTATTACTTTAGAGATCATCTACACCCTCGGTCTGTCTGAACAGTCTTGTGGTGAGCAAGTATATTTGTTCTATATATCGACAGGTCACGGGGTCGTTTTCGCTATGGCAATAAGATCAGGCTCTATCGAAATAAGATCTGCATACATATCTGAACAAATCGGGAGTCTCTGCTTTTTAAGGCCAGGTTCGGAACTCCGTCCAGGTCTAGGGCCTTATCTACATTAATAGATTCTGCAATCTCAGCAAGTGCCTTATCGGTGGCCTTCCTCTCACCGCCAGTCACAGCCACCAGCGTCTCCAGTGGCTCTGGAGACTGCTCAGTGATAGCCATTACGCCTCGTGTCTTGGTCATCATAACCATGTAGCATCTACATACAGGTTCGTATTGGTACTCTGACACAGGCCACATAACATAAGTGGAACTCCATGGTCAGAGCGAAGGAAAAAGTTGTATCCTTTTCCAGCACGCGAAACTGTTATATCTCTCATAAAAGGCGTCGAACTGTCATTTATTTTGGTAAACAAAAAACATCTGATCCAACCAGTATTACAGTTGTGGCAAAGAATACAGGAACGAAGATTGGCATCTGAGATATGCGCAAAACTAGCTGCTGGAAATCCACTTATTCATTTTGTCATAAATTCTTTGCAATCTTCGAAATAACACATCCACGTTTCGCATATCGATCTCCCTTTATATTTAAAGCCATAAAACGTATTTTTGACTTGAGTTTACAGAGTTTTATTACAATTTATGTCCGATTTTAGTTCTCCACGTGCTGCCAGTCTAATCTATGAGGTCTTTGTTTTACTTCACAGCAATGAAAAATGGTATACGTGCTGAAAAATAGTATGGCAATAATGTTATAATGCATTTGACATTTCGATGCCCTGTCCCTGCGTACGAACTCGGAAAGGCATCAACTTTTTGAGCCAGAGTTCCACTTATGTGCACAGGCCCTCATAGCAGTCCATATCTTGTCCTTATTTCGGCCTTGAGCGTGACTCTGGCAGCCGCAAACGCCAGCCGTCGATCATTCCACAATTCATGGAAGTCACCCGCAATTAGCAAAGGACTTCGCCCTGTCAACTTCTCCGTCATGCAGCCTAAAATATGTTCCGTCGACCACCGAGAAGGTGCATAACATCTACAGAATAAGACCCATTTACCTTGGCGACCACGAAGTTCTCGTGAGTGGTTAACACCAACTCCTGGACTGTTACCTGGGTATTTACCCGGCGGCCATATTGCCGCCCACTCAGTAACTATGTAGTAAGCTGCGACCTACACGGTGATTTACCAGCTGAGGTTCTCTTGAAAGCCGGGTACTCTGGACATCCCGTCGGGTCTTGACTGTTCTCGAGTTTCCCGGAACAGGTCAAAACCTTAGGAGGTTTAGTGCAGTATTGCGCCTTACGGCTTACGTCTCTGCATCGCTTACACAGCTTGCTCTTGTTAGTGCCTTCACAGCCCGACGACTTATGCTATGGTACAAAACACCCGAAGCAAACCTCCGGTTGCTTGTGTATGCTCATTGCCCAGCGGACATACCGACCAGCTCACCTTGAGCTTACTTTAAGCTACTTTAACGGACTTGTTTGTGTTCGCCCCAGGTAGCTGAATCCAACTCGGATCCCTGTACCAGAGATTACCTTCGATAGTGGACATTGCTTAGGCTCCAAAACGTATAGATGATGGTGAATGCCAACTGAACTGAGCGGCGGATTGGTGGGATTTCCTTGCAGTCTTGTAAACAGTCGACACTTTTCACTACCTTCATTTCGGTGCCGCAGTCGGGTGTCAGCTTGCTTTGTTACATTCATTCACTACCGTTACTTCTTACACACAACACGAGCGGTAGGACGCAGATCAATAAACATAAACATGGGTCAAATCAATGTCGTCTGACACGATGACATTTGTCTAATTGTAGCTTTTCGTATGGATTTCAGTCAATTCCGATTATGAATGTTAATATTAGTTTATTCTTGCTTGTTGAATTGAATACGACACACATGTGGCCAACACAGCTCTCATTGTGGAAGAAGACAGGAATAACAAAAGCCGAACCGTCTCCCGAAGCCGCAATCGTGGTCAAGCGCATTCGTTTGACATTTTTGTTTCGTACGGTAGTTTGATTGATTGTGTTGCGAATGTAGGAGACGAAGGCAGCCGAATATCGACGAAAAGGTGTCAATGACTGTGATCTCTAACAAGACTGTTTCCTTGGCATGAACCCATGCATGAACCATGATGATGGTACCACTTCTTCGGGGTTTCCAGTATCCGAAAATCCAGTAGTGTAACACACAAAACGTTTATTTTTACTTGCAATAATACACTACACATCAATTTATTTTATACTATATACATTACTTCATAAAAGTTACACAATCTAAATATCTAACATTGAACACATATTTGCCAGTCCATCTGGACGTTGTCGTGGCTTCCTAAGCACTAAAAGTAGCTCGTATCCCGTATGATATTGCAGCTTCAGCTATTCCTTAACTTCGGCTTACTTCGGAGAGAATGCTCTTGCCTTACGATGGGGATTATGGGGTGATATGGGTAAGGATGTATTTCACCTAAATTCTTGGATGTCTTACTCCCAAACAACCCCGTCCCAGTCTAGTATTTCCGTAGTCGAATGGCCGTTACTAGCTCTTCCGCGTCCGTGAAATCGTCCTGGTTTTTAACCTTTATAGTCGTTACAGCGGGGGTCTCCAGTTAGCCTAGTGGTTAAGGCTATGGATCGCCAATCCGGAGACGGCGGGTTCGATTCCCGTTCCGGTCGGGAAAATTTTCTCGACTCCTTGGGTATAGTGTATCATTGTACTTGCCTCACAATATACAAATTCATGCAATGGCAGGCAAAGGAAACCCTTCAATTAATAACTGTGCAAGTGCTCGAAGAACACAAAGTTGAAGAGAGGCAGGCCAAGTCCCAGTGGAGACGTAGAGCCAAAAAGAAGAAGAAGAGTCGTTACAGCGATAAGAGACCTCACGTCGACCCTCACCAAGGACCTCTTCCGTCAGACAGGTGGCGTCCTTGCAGAGCTTGAGGATAATTTCGCCGGAACGCGTACGTAGGTCGAATACTGCGTACGGCATATCCAAGGTCCACGAGCTTGGCGTTACATCTCATTGCTTTCAAGACTTCCGAGTACTTACATAGACTCATCCGTCTTGATAAAGAACGCGTCACCCTTTTCTCGCTTGGCACCTGCTCTTCTGCCTTTCTTTGGCTTATCGTTCCTAAGCTCGTGTTCTTCCTCCTTCTTCTACAGGCTTTAAGTATTCGCAATAATCGGGACACAGAAGTACGGCTGTAGCTCTGTAATGAATCGGTAAAATTGGCCAAATAATTGGCCAAATTTGTGCCAAATTTCATAAAAATCGATGCAATACTTTTAACTGTGGATGATAAACAAACAGACGTGGTATTAAGCATTTTGTACAATCATGACCAATTTTCATTTGCATAATAGATGGTTCTTTTACGATACAGTTCAAAGTTCTGTGATGATAATAATGAAATTTCGTTGGCAGTTATGATTATTATAGAGACACTTTCTTGCAAAATTTCATCAACTTTGATCAATTGGTTTGAAAGCTACTGGTGTTGATAGGGGTGAGCGTTGGTGAAAATTTTTCGTGTTGTTCATATGCGATGTTTGCCTATTTATAACTTTTGAATTTCTCTGCCAATATTCATTAAATTTTCACAGATGGTAGTTGATTATGTGTATTAGATTGGCCCACATTTGTTATTATTATTATTATTATCATTATTAGCGCGCAAGCTACGACCGACAAACACGTGTTGCATATAACAACCGAGAGTAAACGGGAGAAGATGTCCTTATCCTGCTTTTGTTGGCCGAAACCGCAACTAAATTAAGTTTTATCATGATATGATCTTTTATAAAGTTGTTTTTTGGGGTATCAACTACCATTCCTTAAATTCTGAGCCAAATCGAACACGCCAAACCGGCGTGCTGAATGAGAGACTGGAGGTCATCCAATTTCCCATATATTTGGACTGACCATCCCATATAAACCTTCAACTCATTTGCGCCAGCTCAGTTTTCAACCCATTGAGCTGAATCTTCCACAGATTGTTCTTCTCATACGAAGGCACAATTCTAGAGGGTGCCCCGTTGAATTTTTAATTATTTTTTTTGGGTCAGTTTAATGTGTATATTATGCCTGCAAAATTTGATGATTATTGGTGTAGGGGATTCTGGGGTAATACGCACCACTTAAGGAAGATGCGTCCAAATGCATATAAAAATGCAATAATTTATTGGTTTAATGCATGCATTTGTTGCATATACTTTAATTCTAAGAGAAACCAAACAAAATTTCAGCCTTAATACAGTTCAGCTCTTGAAAATAACGTTTTTTGTAAAGACTAACATTACGGCTTCGTATGTTTATGCGGGGCAGTATGCACCCTTGCTCGGGCTAAAATGCACTACAACAAAGGGGCAAGACGCACCACAACATTGAGGCAAGATGCACCGTCGAGTTTAGAAATCTTTTTACTTCTTAGACAAAATGCATGTTTTATAAGGTTTTAAGACAAACAATAGCTCATTTTTGTTTGCGATTACTTACAGAGCACTTATAGATATTATTACAGCTTGTTTTCTATAGGTGCGTTTTGCCCCAACCAATGGAGTGCATATTGCCCCAATCAATAGCAAAAAATAAAATAGTTTAAAACATATAATTTACGTAGATTACTGTTTAAGTTATTTTTCCTATGCTTAGCATTGCCCTCAATTAACTGAATAAACACAACAGCATTAGGTGTTTGGTCGGTTTTCACCATCAAATCATTCGACAAACGATCGGGAAAATTACATCAGAATCGTGCTTTTCAATTTTATTCATTTTTCTCACTAATTACGTAACGCAGATATGTAAAATTTTCCAGATGCTCATTTATCAAGACGTTCTATTAGACTGATAAGGTTTCAAAGCTCTTAAACCGATAATCCTTGAAAAACAAAGGCAAACGTTTTGCCTCGACAGTGCGTATTACCCCAGATGCCCCTAATACTTCCAATAGTGCAACCGAAAGAATAGAGAGTGCTGGCTGACTATAGAAAGTAGAGTATACAATGTATACATATAAACAATATATACTATACATAGATCCGTGATGATGAATTCTTTGTATTCAAACGAACTGTCAAAATCTTTATGCAAACGAGCATGACGTCATGATTCCAACAACACAGATGGAACGCATAACGTCATATTCAGCCGCCGTACTCTTGAAAAATACTAATCACACGCTTGAAACATTTTACTCGGCGATGTCCGCGTATCTATGTTTACTCTACTATCTACCTATAGTGCTGACTAATTGCTGTCTGAGGGGCTAAAATCACGTTCAGTCTCAATACATGTTTCGACTATAAAATTGTTGATAGTGCATCGATTTTTTTTTGAAATTTTGCCTATGCAACAAGAAAGGTTTGTGTTCAAAATTTCAGCCATTTCCTTTGCCAAATTCAAAAGTTACAGCACTGGCAACAAAACTAGGGGCTGTACAAAATTCAATGGCGCACATTCTACTTTTATTGCTACAACAAAAAGTACTGCACCGATCCACATGAAATTTTGTAGGTAAAATGAACACATCTTAAGATGTTATTAGGCCAAATTTGAGCAATTTTAATGTATCTATTGCAGAGTTACAGCTGTATTTCTGTGTCCCGATTATTGCGGATACAGGCTTTATATACACTACTGCCGTGTTTCCCGGGCAGAAGAAAATAACTAACGAAGAACAAATTTTGATATTGAAAATGAATAGCTGAATGGCAAAATTTGTTAATTGGTTTGTTGGGAATAAGAGCTAAAGAACAAAAATAATAACTGACTTTGTTCTGGAAAATAACTCAATAATAACTAAAGTTATCCTTATAAGAACAAACCAAGGACAAAATATTTCAAAATGGAGAATAACTGAATAAGTTATTATCGAGTTATTGAGAGCAAAGTAAGTACAAAATAAGTTATTTCAAAAGAGATCATCATAATTGTAAATTTTGTTCTTATGAATGGAAAAAATGTAGTGTAAGTTCAGAAATGTTTTGTCCTTGGTTTGATCTTATTATACGAAACTAGTTATTATTTACTTTTTTTCTGGAACAAAGTGAGTTATTATTTTTTGTTCTTTTAGCGCTTATTCCCCACAAACCAATAACAAGATTTGCTCTTCATCAATATTCTATTTAAACTAAAATAAATACAAAATATTTCATCAATTACAAAATAAGATATGATTGCGAAATATGCCTTTGGGATGATATTTTACTTAGGATGCTCAGAAGAACTTATTTTGTTATGATTGCATATTTTGTAATTTTTCAATTATTTATTGTTATTCAATAATAACGATAATAACTCATAAATAACATTTTTTGCAATAATGACGTTTTTTGTTCTTAGCGAGTTATTTAGTGCTATTCATTAATAACATAAGACTGATAAAATGAGATATGATAGCAAAATTTATTATTTTTATGTCCTTGGTTTGTTCTTTGAGTCTACCCGGGTTCCCAAACTCTGTTTTCGCACCAGCCTCCTGCAGGTTCGCTTAAACGAGTAGAAAAAGCGAGCCTACGACACGTTGGGGCACCGCGAAAACCGAGTTTGGGAAGCTCTGCACTACTGCGATCTAGGGAGCGTTTTTCTCTTCACCCGCCCTCACCTGTGGTGACCCACCCTACTAGCTTTCGTGGACACCTGGTGGAGGTCTGACTAAATTGCATTACTGCCCTTCATTTTCGGAGTTAATCACCTCCTGACCTTGCGAGCGCCACCTGATTGCTGTCTCGCACGCTTCTGCGATTGCTTGTCGTAAGCAATCGCGTCTGGCGTATCCTTCGGGTTACCCGCGCATGCGAAGGCCTCCGTGCGAAGCTTCACAGGATCTATTGATGTCGCAAATGCATGGTCCTACCGTGGATACACAGTTACGGATCAATTCGATGTTTACGATCGTATGTTGCAGCTTAGCATCCCGACTAGATGAACATAACAAGAATATATCATAATTATATCTTAATGTGATATAACCAACAAATTATGTTATAATTTTGTTATGACATGGACTGTTTATTACTTTTTCAAACTAAATTATAACAAAATATATTATAATCTTTTGTAACTAGTTTTGTTACAAATAAATCAGAACAAACTCTGTTATAACTTTATTATTTTTGCAACTGAACAAAATGATCAGTTAAAAAAATAACATAATTATATCAGAATATGAAATTATTTTAATTTTTAGCTAAATTACAAAAAATAAGAAATTTGATTATGTATTCGTTTTTTTCATTGCTTGTAGAGCAATAGGTCGATGGAGGCAGGTAAAAGATCAAAAAATGCTTATAAGGAAACAGCTTTATTCTATGTAATTGAAAAATTTATGAAAAAACATTCAATTGCTGTTGAGGGGCTGCAGTTTTGCTTGTTTTTTATTGCGTAGAATGCCGGAAGCGTATCCGGCTAGCCTCAAAACTGAAAAGTACTCATATTTTTTCAACTTTGATCTGATTTAAGTGAACTTCGACTCGTTTGAATAAGAAATCTTTTTTTTTCATTGATTGGTTATGCGAATAAAACGATTGGGTTACGCGGTGTTCCCAAAAGTCCAAATTTTCTGGAACATGTTTTTATGCTATTGAGGGGCCCAGATGCAAAGATGTGTAAGTGACCATTTTGTCGAGTTTGAGCTGAGCATATCAAAAAATCTTCAGATTTCAAGCTTTCAGGAACATTTTAAAGATTATTTTTATGATGATTAGAAAAAAATACAGTACTCAGAGAAAATTGGGTTGATATTGAAACTCCATACATTTTGAATGGGATGAAAAACTGGTGAAAAACTTCAAAGCTCATTTACTCGAAAGTGGGTTTTTGTAACTTACACCCCTTTGCTTCTAAGCTCCACTATGCTAATATCGTCATTGTTGGAGTTAGCGTATTGAAAAGACATGGTCTCTCGTGAAACATGCTTCGTAATGATTACTTTGAAGTCAATACTTTGGGCCTAGGCTGGGCAGATATGCTATTGCAGCTGGTCTATGGAAAATTCCACGCGTATGGCAATTCGGGGTTTCCTTAACCCACGATGACCAGATCGGTTCAGTCGGATTTGTTTTAGATGGAAAAAATAAATCTGGATTTAATGAGATCAATATTGTCAAAATCGGAGAAAATTTATCGCAGATATAACCATTACATAGTATACCTTCTTTAGTTTATTGACTGCTGTTACATATTATGAAGTAAAAAATAAAGACATTGCAACTTCTAGAATTTTTATCAGACTCTTCCGTATTTTTTTTTATTTTATTCATTGGTTCAATTTCAGTTTTGATATGTTTATCTAAGTATTTATTTCCTCCTTTCAATATACCAGTCCCGTTACGGTGCCAAAATCCTATCACTTTTCTACGATTCCCAATTCTTATAGGTTAAGTAAAATTTTAGCTTCAAAAAGTGATACATCTGCACATGAGTTATTTTTAATCTCAAAATTGAGTAAACTTACACACTTAATTTTGAATACCGTGTTCGGTAAATTTTTGACGAAAATAGAACAGCTGAATACATCAATAACGGATGGTTTACCTTTTGCACCCGTTTTTGACAGTTGGTGTACTGAGCCTCAGTAAAATCGATTACCGTGATTTACCGAAAAAGTTCTGCTGTTCTATTTTCGTCAAAAAAGTACCGAACAGGCAATTCAGGATTGAGTGTGTAATTGGATTTATATGTCATTTTAACAGTACAGTGGCGTTTCGGTTTTATCACTAGTCGTTTTAATCACTACTCGCCCAAATTCACGGTTTTCTATTCGATTTTATCACGATTTTCATTTCGTTTTTATCACACTTGTTTTAAAACACTCCGAAATCAATATTAAATCAATACAGTACTCTCCAGTCCACCAAAACAGTTGAAAAATATGAGCTACGACTCATATATTTTGCAGAAGAATGAAAAAATTACATTTATTTCTCGTTTCGCCAAATTCACGGTTTCGTTTATATCACGGTAAAATTTTTTTTGACCGTGATAAAACCGAAAAACCACTGTACTGCTATTCTAACTTCTAATTATAGCTTCAAAAAGTACCGAACAGACTATGTATTATGAAGTAAAGAGTGTTAGTGTTAAGGGCCCATATAGCCGAGGCGGTAAACGCACGGGTATTCAGCATGACCATGCTGAGGGTGACGGGTTCGATTCCCGGTCGGTCCAGGATATTTTCGTAAAGGAAATTTCCTTGACTTCCTTGGGCATAGAGTATCTTCGTGCCTGCCACACGATATACGCATGCAAAATGGTCATTGGCAGAGGAAGCTCTCAGTTAATAACTGTGGAAGTGCTCATAGAACACTAAGCTGAGAAGCAGGCTTTGTCCCAATGAGGACGTTACGCCAAGAAGAGAGAAGAGAGAGAGAGAATGTTAGTGAGCGTGGAGATACCAAATGTGGTACCTACTAAATAATTCTAATCAATAAAAATGTCAACTATGTATACAGACAATTCTGCTCAATTGATGATTGCATTTGTCTATTATAACTTTTTTTCTTTTGATCTATTATTATTCGACCATATATTGTTAGATATTATATCATAAATATCTTCTTTCATTACTAAAAATAATCTAAAACAGAATAAAACTAAACAGCATCTGCAGAAGTAATCATATCGGTATATGATATAATTGTGATCAATTAAAACAAAGCCACATTTTACCTTCGCTCACGTAGGTACGTGTATGATCGCCGTTCTCGCAGCGCGAACAAAACAAAAAATAAAATAAAAATCATCTCCGTCCGGAAAGAATCTTTGTCGCCGCCAAAATGCATCCCATGACGAAGCTCAATCATAAATAGTCGACTAGCAACTTTTTCGTCGTTCTCTTAGTTCCTTGATGGAAATAGCCGACGACGGGCCATGCGAACGCCACCACTGTTATTAGTGTTTCAGTGCGCATGTCTGCGCACCGCGATAGCGCTGTTGGTAAGAGAGAGAGGTTCATTGTTTGATCTTGCATTCAAATCTCTGTCTATTTTTGTCCTGCGACTGACAAACAAGAAATGGTGGAATAGGGAAACTGGCAATACGTAGAACCAGTAAAGCTTCTTTCGTCGCTCACTTCAAGTGCTGTGATAGCCTCATTGGTAAAGGCGACTGAAAATTTACGATGGTAGGATTGGTGGTTCAAATCCCGTCCAAGTTTGTAAGTTTTATAATGAACTTGAAAGTTTTTTTATGTGACCTATCATTTTCTAAAAATAGAATAACACACTTAAAGTAATTACCCAAAAATGAGTAAAAACAAATTAGTTTTTACCCTATTTGATTTTTACCCTAATTGAAAATATCAAACTGTATTATAATTTTGATATATTTTATCAAAAACTTAGAACAGGGCTTGATATATTTTTGATGTATTTGTAACAAACTCTGATACACTTGTGTTAGAACCCTTATGATTTTTAGTTAGAATTTTTGTTATTTTAACAACATCCTGCATCTAAATTATAACTGCATATGTTAGAAAAAATCTGTATAACATAATAACATATTATGATATAATTTTGTTATGATCGGCTAGTCGGGATGGCATGGCGTTGCATAGTATAGTGTTTATGTAATGAAGATCATGCTGTGCAGTGAGGCGACATTTGACCGTAAACATCGAATTGATCCGTAACCGTGTGTGATCCATAACTGTGTATCCACGGTACTTGGCCGCCAGCGTTGACTTACGAAGTCTCCACGTGGACTGTTTGAGGTCCATTTGATGTTTGACTTCGAATCGAAGACGCAAAGTCAATAAACCTTTTCCGGTACGCTGGATTCCTGGTACAATGGGATTCCCTACGCTGGCACTTCGCGCACAGCTACCTCCTCCTGCTTCTGCTCTCTTTAGAAGAGACCTAGCTTACTCAGGTAAGGTCTAAGGCCGATTCAAAGTACGATTAAACCTGCTTAGAGCGATATCTGAGTGATGTTCGCGTAGTAACCAACAGTCAAGTCTACAAGTAGCTGTTGCTTTTGTCACCAGTCTTTTTTACGGGTCGAAATTACTTGTCGGGCAGCGGAAGAGCTACTGAAACCACTAGGCCCAGTTTGCTATACTGCCATCCGCACAATGTCTGGATTATTATCTTCAACACCTGCCCTGCCTAACAGCATTTGCGGAGGTGGGTACACTGCCGATCCAACATGGATTAGCTCTGGCGATCGGTTGCCGACTGAATATCTTCAAAACACAATTAGCGATGGGACCGCTTTTTCGGATGCAAAACCATCCAAACCCTATTGGATATGGTGATCCCTCTGCTTCCTCCGGTGGCTGGCATCCACCGAATCTTTTCTTCAAGATGGGTAGCGAGCGAAAATACCAAAAGTGGTCGTTGCTGTTAGGAAGCACTTCCTCAGGGCGCGAATGCCTTAAAGCGTCAGGGCCAGCTTTGCAAAAGAGTTTGCGAGAAGTACCGAGAAAAGGATATTCAGTACATTGACAATCTGACTCTAAAAAGGACGACCTGGTTGGCAATACGGTATACACAGACAGCCACAACAACAATGCTTTCCGTCGAGCCGGAAGCCCATGCTGATCAAATACTGATTACGTCGGACTCGGCCAGCGTTATCGACGCGCTCCTCCCGATCTAAGAAACTTTTTGTTCAGGAAATGCAGGATTTACTAAATAACTGCCGAAATGAGATCAGCTTCATGTGGATACTGGCATCAAGGACAACGAGGAAACTAACAACCAGGCTGTTCTGATGACTCGTGAAGAAACACTTCTTGTATCAACGATACCGGGCGATGATGTCAAGTTGTGGCTCAGAAATAGAATCCGAGAAGGATGGAAAATACTCTGGGTGAGACAAAAATCTTTCATCCAAAAGATCATACCAATTTCACTGCAATGGCCGAATCCCGAAGAGCCCAGGTTATTCTGTCGAAACTGGGAATAGGGCATACTAGAATCTCTCCATGTAACTGTTCGGCCTTTTCAGAATCGAATGCAATAGAGTACTTCATCGCAAATTGCAGGACTCTGAAGGTCAGTACACAATTACGGATATTAAAAGCGCCCTATTTCCAAATGAGGTATGGCAAACAACTCCAGTTCCTGCATCTTGCCCATTTCTGTCCCCTGTGACTTCCAACTTGGGACCTGAGGGAGACCACACCATAGGAACTCTATGTTGAACATGACCGGATTCACAAGCCAAAGTGACTGACCAGCAATGAAGAACAGATTCCGATGGGTGTTGATAACCTCCACCAAATTAGATGATGAAAGACCCTGCCAGACCCGGACCTAGCAACCAGTTGCCAGTTCTTTCCTACACCTGTGCATGAAACTCTGTTGAGGCTGTTGCTTTTATTTGTGTCATTTTTTTTTTCTGGAGTATTTCAAAATGTTTGAGTCAGT
Source organism: Aedes albopictus (assembly GCF_035046485.1). NCBI lineage: Eukaryota > Metazoa > Arthropoda > Insecta > Diptera > Culicidae > Aedes > Aedes albopictus. The sequence continues at coordinate 339,918,892 of NC_085138.1, forward strand.
ATGTATTACCTTAACATTGGAAATAAAAAGTTGTTGCAGCCCATCAGCGGCTTGCAACAACCGATATGATATTGTTGTACACAGTTGAGGTGCGTCGTTTGTCATGTCTCTCAGTTTGAATAACAAACGTATATCGTGCAACAGTTATATACACGATAATACAGCAAAGATATTTATTTTTGTTGCTTATGGTAAGCAATAAAGATAAAGATACACTTTTTTTTTGTTCATACATAATGAAGCGCTGTTTTTGTCATTGTTTTTTCGTAGCATCAAATTATTGATACACTGGAAAGACCCTACCAGACCCGGACCTAGCCACCAGTTGCCAGCTCTTTCCTACACCTGTGCATGAAACTCTGTTGAGACCTTTCCCTCTTTTGGAACCCTCACCCAATTTTCGAAGAGATGAAACTGCCAAGGGCTTAAAATCACTATTATAAAGAAATAATAATAATTTGCCATTCCTGCCTTTTGTTTTTTTAGCTTCTGTAGCCGAATTCCGGCGCACTATTTCTTCAAAGAAAAGAAATTTCTGCTTTTTCACATTGAATTTTCTTCCTTGTCGGTTCATCTTTCAGTTTTTTAGCTTTCTGGCTGTTTCAATCTTGATAATTTTCCATTCCAATGAACTTACTACGCATAAGCTAACATTATGTAAAGCTAAACAAATTGAAACCATGTTCGGAGAATCTGTTCAAAATAGATCATGTTTAAAGAAACCAAGTAAAACAACAACAACTTTATGTTTTACTGTTTCTACTAGGTATTTTTGTCCATCTAATTATAAATTTGTCATCGAAAGGGTCATGACTTGTGAGTGCTTTTAGTACATACACTGTGAAGCACTGAAGTAGCAAGCGTGCCGTCACACTTGAATGCAATTGCGCGATTTGTTGAATAATGGTTTCCAAGGTCAGAGCGCATAGCTTTGCATTCCTAGTAAACCGCGTGTCGCGTATGCGTACGTTATGTTCTTTCTGTTGAACCATCACCCTAATAAAAGATCGATTGTGTCTTTTCTGTCTCTGCTCCCACAGAATTCCGTCGACGAGATGGAGCGGAAGAAGGAGAAAATTATGCTGCTCTCGTTGCAACGGCGGCAGCAAGCCGAGGAAGCCAAAGCCCGCAAAGAGATCGAAGCCATGCAGCGGAGGGAGAAGGAACGCGAAAAGGAGGAGGAACGGACACGCAAAAAAGAGGAACAGTTTGCCAGACGGCAGGCCATCCTCGAAGCGCACAAACTCAAAAAGGCCATCGAAGAAGCGGAGAGAGAAGTATGTTTCTTTTTAGAAGGAGTGAAAAATCGTAGGAACGAATATCATCAGATCAAGATCAAAACAATAACAAATTTCACAATTCGTAATGCAATTGACATGTTTCTTTTTTCATGAATCATATTGAATGACGCTCTAAAAACAAAGTAAAAACTGAAAACGAGTACCTACCAAAGTTTATAATTTCTGAGTAAGACTTTGATACTTTGAACAACAAAATTTAGTATTATTCCTTTTTCAGGCATTTTGTTCAAATTATGCTCTATTGAAAGAGCACATTTTGAAACAAATATTCGAAAAATAATTATTTTCTTGTATTCTTTGTTGTTAGAAGTAAGAATTTATAAATTTTACTATTTGTGTTTAATTATTACTTTGTTTTTACTGTGTTATTCAATATGATTATTTAAAAAGAAATATGTGTTCTGTGTGAAATTGTATGGCTTTCAACTAAAGACATACCATTATATTTCATACTTAGTTTTGCAGTTCAAAAACCTTAAATCGTGACCAAAACAATTTTCCCTCAAACATCCGCAGGGTAAGACCATCGATCGGGAACTCCTGATCAAGCACCAGCAGAGCCAAGCTCAGCTGCAACAGTCCAGCCGAGGAGGAGGAGGCGGACACGACAGTATGCACCACCAAACCTCATCGACATCGTCGGCGGCGGCCAAGATGCGTCCGCAGAAACTCACCCGGCCGCGACCGAAGACGATACACGTCGAGACGGGCTCGGTTGACCTGAGCGAAACCTCCAGCCTTAGTAGTCGGGGTAAGAAGGGATCCAACTCGAATCTGACCGGTAAGTATTGATCTGCCCATCTGATGTTGATGTTTTCTGTGACCTTCATACTACCTACGGTGTTATCAGTGTCTTGTCCGATTTTCTATGTGAGAAACTTAGAAGAAACACTTACTGCACAAGGCGCGCAATGAGGAAATACACATGAAACGCCAACAAATATCAATAGAATAGCTTGAGGTGGAAAGAATGCAATGAATTTTTTTATTATTAAATAGGGGAGCGTATCTTCGGCAGTTTTGTTTTCTTTGTCACGGGGGGTTTTTTGAAACCTGTTGAGCCGAGAGTTGGCCAATCAAGCTGAATTATATGACCAAGTTGCAATCAACATGGCCACCAAAAACCCCCTATGACGAAGAGAACAAACCTGCCGATAATACTCTAAGTCACCCTAGTAAATATGCTATGTAATCGAACAAAACCCGTTTCTACGTATTGGATTTGTCGTACCATTTCCATATTAAACCATATCCGCCCGCCTAAGCATCATTTTAAAGTGAAAAAGACTTGAGAAGGTATTCAGAACTATTATAAAATCAAAATAAAATCATTTAGGTTTTTTAACGGTTCTCAAAACCTTCTCAAAATTATCAGTTCATTGAAAGGATGCTTGGACGGCGTTATATTTATAGGACAGTACTTTTGATGTGAATATCAATGTTTAGCCATACTATCTTCACAGAAGTTGTTCAAAAGATCAATAGATCTTACTTGGCGAACAATTTACTTCAGGATCTGTTCACTAGGTGGTGCAAATTTTGCTGCAAGGATTACAACAGAGACTGCAATTTATAAGCAGTTTTTGCGTTGATACATCGACCATGCTGAAAGATATGTAAGGTAGTTGGAATCGTTGGAAGCATTGTTCATCTGATTCTGATTGTAAACCATTTATCAAAGATATCTCTACTTTGACTTAGATGGCGCTACTGTTCAATTAGGTTGTTTTACCAATATTTCAGTCTAACAAAAAGATACAATTTTGGTGTTTTCTGCAATAAGATGTTCAGCTAGCCAAACGCCTGTTGCGCAGGGCTGCAAATAACATTTTCTCCGGGGTTCATCTTTGTAATTATTTTCTTCCATGTATTACTCCTGGGATGCTATAATGATTTCTCCCGCAACTTCTTCCTAGATTTCTCCAAGGATTTTACCCTAGATTCTTAGTTTCTCTTAAATATTCTTCTTAGAACTGTTACTGGGTTTCACCCTAGGACTCCTCACGGAAGTACTTAAGGAATTCTTCCCGGCATTCCTCCTGGAAGTACTAAAGAGTCTCTTACTGGTATTACTCCAGGGATTCCTACCGCGGATCCTCTAGAGATTGTCCTAAGGATTCCTCCAGGGATTTTTTCCAAGCTTCCTTTGGGATTCTTTCCTCCCGGGTTTCCTCCTTTAGCTATTTTTCTCGGAACTCTTACCGGGTTTTATCGCAAGATTCCTCCCGGGAGTACTCAAGAGACTCATCATGCCTACAGAGATTCCTCTTGGGAGTACTCTAGGGACTTTTCCCGCTGTTCCTCCAGGGATTCCTTTAGGGATTTCCTTAAGGATTCATCCTGATGTTTATCCAGGGATTCTTCTATAGTTTCCTTTAGGATTTTTTGCGGATCTCTTCACAGGAAACCCGAGATTTCTTTAGGGATTCATCCAAGGACTCCTCACTAAACTCTTCCCGGGTTTTTCCTGGAACTCTTAACGAGTTTCATCATATGATTCCTTCCGGGAGTACTCAAGATACTCTTCATGGGATTACTACGGAGATTCCTCCTAGAAGTACTCAAGATACTTTTCCCGGAGTTCCTTTAAGGATTCCCTTAAGAATTCATCCCGATATTCCTCCAAGGAATCTTCTCTAGTTTCCTTAATGATTCTTCCTAGTACTATTCATAGGAAACCCGTGATTGCTTTAAAGATCTATCCAAGAATTCATCACGAAACTTTCGAAACTCTTCCCGGTTTTTTTCTTTCAGTGATTCAGGATTCAAGATTCTTCATGGAATTCCTACAGAAATTCCTCCTGGGAGTACTCAAGAGACTTTTCCCGGTGTTCCTTCAAGGATCCCTTTAGAACCCTCTAAGGATGCATTCTGATATTCATTCAGGGATTCTTTTCTAGTGTTTTTAGGATTCTTCCCGGAACTTTTCACAGGAAATCCAACAATGTTTCCAAAATTCCTCACGATATTCCTTCCCAGAGTACTTAAGGAACTTTTCTAGGAATTTTTCTTTTGATTCCTTCCTGGATTTTTTCCAGGATTCCAAACGGTGTTCCTCCCGGGTTTCCTCAAAGAATTTCTTGAGGGATTCATCCAAGGTTTCCTCCCGGGATTTCTACTAGATTTTCTTTCGACATTTCTTCCGGAAGTACTCAAGGGACTCTTCCTAGAATTCTTCCCGTGGTTTTTCTCGGGATTCTTCCGGGGACTCCCATAAATATCCCTCAGGAATTCCTACCGGACTTCCTTCAGGGGTTCCTCATGAAAATCATGCCGAGAATCCTCCAAAGAATCCTTCAGTGGTTCTTTCCGGGATGGCTTCAGTTTTTTTTATCTGTATTAACGAGATTTTTAGCCCTAGGCTAGTTCATCTCGGGACCCACGCTTCACTTCCCTTCCGAAGGAAGAACTCACTTTTTGTGAGTTTGTCGGGAGTGGGATTCGATCCCAGGTCCTCGGCGTGAAAGGCATGCGCTTTAACCATCACACCAGGTCCGCTCCACACATGGCTTCAGTATTCCACAAAAGATTCACTTATGTATGGTTCCGAGTCTACTCCCGGGATTCCATCAATGATTACTTCAGATTTTTTTTTTCCGTAATTATTCCTGGTGTTTGGTTTCTGGTCCTCATCTTCTCTGAGAGTGGACTATATTTTGATACTTGGGGTTGTGATTGCCTGAAAAGGGCTGATGTGGATATATCAACACCAGGATTTCCTTCAGCTATTTCTCCAGCAATTCTACCCAGGATCCCTTCAAGGTTTCTTACAGGGATTTCTTCCTGAATTTGTCTCATGATTTCTCCAGGGATACCTCCAAGGATCCCTCTAGAGATTCCTCCAGGGATTCTTCCAGAAATTCTTCCCAAGTTTGTTTTTGGGATTCTTCCCGTAAAACTTTTACCGGATTTCCTCCTGGGATTCCTATAGGGATTTCTCCCGGGAGACCTTCCTGTATTTCGCCAGGGATTCCTGGAGGTATGTACCCAACTAACATTTTCAGCGCTATAAGCTTCAGTCATTTGCTTTCTGTTGTGTAACCATCGAGTAAAAGCAGTCAACGCTGAATAAAAGGAAAGCTAGTCAAATATAAATCATAAGCTAATACACGACTGCAAAACAAGCACCATACAGCTACCAAACTCGGTTTTCAGAAATCCATTGCTTGTCACTGGGGCTGCCTTTACTCCACCCTATTCCAACTCCGGGAGATTTCCCGGAAGATGTGAAAACTTGAACACATTGAATAGGAGTCCCCACTAACAAAACAGCTGCTACTATACAGTACAATTCATTATACTGACAAATCCCCAAACCAGCAGCGCTTTAAAGGCCGTTATGCGATTTCAATACGGCTAGAAGGTGTAATAAAGAAACTGTTGGTTTACCAACACGGCTTGTCGGATATAAACATTATTGTCAAAACAAACTTTAAGCGGGATATATAGCTACTACACAAATTCTTTACAACTATCCATGTATGTGCTGTGAAATTATTTGGGTTGCTTTTATTGCACTTTAATTCAATGCCGGAAGATTTGCCGGATGATGTGCAAATCGAGTAAGAGTCCCAGCCACTACAACAGCTGCTTTTATACAGTACGTTTTGTAATGTTGCCAAAACACAAAACAGCAGCGCTTCGTAGCCGTTTAAAGAACACACCGAGAAAAATTTCTACTCAATGACTGAGTTGGCCTTACTCATAAATCGAAAAATCCTTTGTTTTCTTACTCAGTTTCGGCTAAAAGTGGGACAACCCATTGGCAATGGGTTGTCCCACTTTTGACGGAAACTGAGTAAGAAAACAAAGGATTTTTCGATTTCTGAGTAAGACCAACTCAGCCACTGAGTAGAAATTTTTCCCTGTGCACTCTTTCAGCTAGAAGCTGTGAAGAAGAATCTGTTGGCGCAACCACACAGCTTGTTCAATGTAAACATTATTGCGTTTGACGTTTCACAAGCTTTTACAGCAAGATGACGTTGGGTAAGGTTTCTTGTGGCAAAATTATGAAGCCTTGCCTGGAGTAAAACAAAACGGGCTATTTTCTATGTTATTTATATATAGTAGTGTGGCATCGAGGACATCATCGGGACCAGTGGATACGGAGATCGGGAGTTCGATTCCAAGTAGCGGCAAGTACTTTAATTATTCAATTTTAAAAATGATAATTCCAGATCCACATGTATTGCGTCACGGTATCCATAACCTAATTATATTTAATCGTTTAATTTGGGGATGCCGTAAAACTATTACTTAACAACTGCGAAAAGGCTGAAAAAGCGCCTTCTCAAGATGTTATTCAGTTAGTGGTTACATAGGAGCCGAGAAAAGAGCTATGACTAGGTGGCATAGAAGCTGATCGCACAGCATGTACAAGCTGATTAAGTTCGCCAGATTCATTGGTATAGGGCTTGCATAGAAGCTTCCGTCCATATGTACAACACAGTAACTCAGCATTAAGCCGTATTAGGGACGCTTTGTTGACGTTTACATTCACAATAAATGTTAGTTGGGTATTCTTATCAATATTCATTTAGGGATTCTTGCCGTAACTCTTTCCGAGTTTTGTTAAAGGATTCTTTCCGGAATTTCTATAGCGATATCCCTAAGGATTCTCCCTGAAATTCCTCCTGGGATTCCTATACGGATTTCTACCGGGATACCTCCCTGGATTTCTCCAGGGATTTTCCCAAATTTCTTTCGTGCATTCCTGCCGGAACTGTTACCTGGCTTCATCAAAGGATTCCTCCTGGGATTTCCACAAGGATTCCTCCAGGGAATACTCAAGCGATTCTTCCCGGAATTCTTTTAGAGACTCGTGGTGCTACAGGAATTGCCCTAAAAAATTTTACCTATTTTCCTTTAGGAATTCTTCCCGGAACTATTCACGGGTTACCTTAAGGGATTCCTCCAGTGATTTTTTTCTTCAGGAATTACTACAGGATTTTCTCCCGGAATTATTCTTACGTTTCGTCTTAGTATTTCTTCTAGAATTATCCCAGAGGTTCTTCCACAGAATCCTGCAGGGGTTGCTTCTCCCAGGTTTCCATCAAAGATTCATTCGTAGAATTGTGTTTCCGAAATTACTCAAGGGATTTTTCTGGTATTTCTCCCACAGTTTCAAGGTTTGCTACAGAGATTCCACCGAAGTTTTCTCCATGGATTTTTCCAAGAATCGCTTCAACGTTTCCTCTTGCTTTTCAAAAATTTATTCTGGACTCAAAAGATGTATTCTGGGATTGTATCAGAAATTTCTCTCGGGATTCTTTCGAGGATTCATTCCGGGATTCCATTAAAGATTTCCTCATGGATGTTATCCAGGATTCTTCTTGAGATTTCTTTAGGTATTTTCTTTGTAAATATATTCCTTGAACCCCTGTAGGTTTTCTTCTCGTTAATCATCCCGAGTTTCCTTCTGAGATTCCTTTCGGGTTTCTTACAGGGATTCCTTCCGGGAATCCGGAAGGATTTGTTTCTCCTCCAGTTTTGTTTGTTGTTCCTCCAGTCATTCCTACCAGAGTTTTCTGTTGAATTCCTTCATGGATGTTTTAGGAATTTTTCCATCGATTCTTCAGGGATTCCTACCAGTATAGCTCCCGGATTTTTTCCCAGGATTTTTTTTCAAAATTCCTGAGAAGTAATGTATAGATGATGGGATAAAGAGAATGGAGAAAAAGAAAAGAGGAAATGATAGAATAAGGAATGGATTTCATAGACTTGCTAGTTACATTTGCTAGTGAAACATGATACCACCTTACTATTATATCTTTTTTTTTCGAACAACTATCCTCTGTTCCTTTGACTTGTTATTAGTTATTTTGCTATGGGTAGATCATAGCAGTGGTTTGGATTTTGTACTACAATACAGTTCTAATAAGCACTCATACGTTGAGGACCCAATTTGAAGATTTAGTAATTTTAAAGTTTTAATTTTGTGTTATCTTGGGTGTTAACAGATTAATCTGATTATATTCTATTGTACAGTTTTCAGAGTTCGTTTTGTGGCGTGATGCCAATCGAAACTGTTTTTTCAACGCGGTAATCTGTTATACTCGTTAAAATCGACGCAACCGAGTTTTTAATGGTTGATTCGCTATTTCATTGTACTCTTCCATCTCTTCGCTAATACAATGTGGTAAATTTGCGCTTCATTGTATCATCACGCTACGTGACAGAAAGTTTCTCAATGTGTGTTTTCCCTATATGTTAAGGCTACCCACCCAACTATGAACAGAGACAATTTTTTTTTCTTTTAGTCATTACAGTTAGTTTTAGTACCCTGTTTTAATCCTTCTTAACACAAATCGTATGTTTCCTTCTCTAATTTCCGTTTTATTTTTAAACCTTTCCGTTTCCATTTGTATTTTCTGTTCCTTTTGTGCTTTTGTGTGCGTACGTACTTGAACGCGCGGCGGGCTTATTGTTCTACGCCACATCATCATTGTTGTTGTGTGGGCGACTGTGGGTGGTTATTCAGGAATCGGCCTGCACAGCTCAAACTCCATGCGACGAGATTACTACCGAGGATCGCAGGACTCATTAGCGATAAGAGGTAATGTATATATTGTGAATCCTGATTTGCATTTCCGTGTTTTTGTTTTGTAGTACGTTGGTTCTGTTTTTTAGTTATGATTTTTTGTTTGTTTGTGAATATTTTGATTATTATGTTGTTGTAAAGTATGATTTAGATGTTTCGTTTTTATTTACGATTTGTTGTAAACGTCTCGCGTCCTGAATTGTTCGGATTGCGGTGTATGCCATGTCTTCGTTTTCGTGAAATGTGTCATTACTATTAGTATAAGATCAAACTGAGCAACGATGTGAATTGTTTGCACGAAAGTTGATGGTGGTGGCATTTCAATGTATGCGTCTACATAAAACCTATTTGTCTGTGTTCAATCTCTTTATATCATCTTATTACTGTTTGGTTTCTATTTTTTAAGGAGATATTTTACATGAATAGCAAATGCAAGCAAGTTGAGCTGGTACATACCACATTGATAATTATTAGTTGTTATACTGCTGGATTATTATTAATATGCTTATTCAAATGCGATAAGGATTCAATGGGTTTTTTGGTAGAAAATGATCGGAGTGATTCTACCTGCTTATGTATTCTACCCACAAGTATTCCAAGATTCAAATTCTACAAAAAATACACATTCCTAGTACCATTTGCTAGAGCTTCATACCACTAGGTCTGCCTCTGTCTCTATCCCCAATCATGTTTTTTTAAAATTTCATTGTATTTGTGAATTTTACCTAAAGCTATTTCTTCACACACCCTAATCATGTGCTCCATATTATTAGTAGAACCAACCCTCCGAGGACCGCAAAGCGATCTAAGGCATGTGGAAAAAGTTATTGACTAAAACCCGAATGGGGAGCCAACGCTGTTTAACATGTAAGGGATAACAATAAATAATAAAATCTCGTCATTTTATCGATCGGGAGGGGCTTAATAACTTTTTCCACGAACGTCGCATCGGTTTGCGGTCTTTGGAGGTCTGATTCCTCGTGAAGTTTTCTACAGAAATCATTCATCGACTTATTTTTAGGGATCTAGGGGTGACTCCTAGCGATTTTTCTTTGCAGAAGTAAAATTTCTCCATAGTGAATCGTATGAAAAACTAAGAATGGCGGGCGCTAAAATATAGTTTTTCCGAACGATCTGTAATTTTGCACAGTTGATATGGAACCAAAGTGGAACTCAAAAAGTATACAGGAGTTAGAGTTTTCCATTTTTTGTATTTTCCCATATAAACCGTGTACCAGGCTAGTGTCCATACTGCCCCGCCTACCCCTATTACCGAACTTTTGGTAAACATTGCCTGAACTTTGGTTAAATTGAGCTGGAATTCGGTAAGCCAAACTTTTACCTACACACTTCGAAAAAATCTTGTAATTTTGTGTCATTTTACGCCGACATATGACAGCGAGCCAAATGACACAAAATAAAGTTTGATCTTATTTTTACATGATACTGATTCAAGCGGGTTTGTAATTTTACCGCAATCATCTACTGCCGTTAGCATAACCTCAATCCCTTCGTTTTTTTTTACCAGAATTTCATTTCCCAGATTTTCTTTAGTATTGAATAAAATACAGACTAGACAACTGCTTTACATAAACTTTATTCAGTTATTTATCACTATAAGTGCAAAACGTTTCAAACACTGCTTTCCATATTGGTAAATCACTTGATCTGGAAGTTCTCTTTCCGCAACGCAGATTCTCACTGCCCTGCTGTTGTCAACTGTATCTGTAGAAACAGTATCGTGACGCATGCTGCCGTCCTCTTGGCCGTCCTTTTTCGATATATCCAAGATTTTCACTATATTCACTACACAAATAGATACTCAGTTTTCTAATTAAAGACTAAAAACGTACCGCGGATGATGTTCCATAAATCACAAAGTAACTAGCACGACGGAGTTTGACGTTTCGTTGTCAACAAACATAGCCCAAGTCGATTGCGTTATGTTTAATGTAAATTTATGGACCATAAAACTGAAAAATAAGTGTCGTGTTTAAATGTTGCTGGAACTCACTTAAAAACAAGTTCAAAATGCCTATAATGTATCTGAAAATGATTGACTCAGCATTCTTGTCTTCAAAGACGTAATAATAAATCATATTTCCGTTTGTGTCATGACTGATTACGTCAGTTTCTTCAATTAGGTCATTAGTAAAACTGAGATTTTCTTAGTGTGTAGATAACAACACGTTATAAGGCGTCTGGGATTTCAGAGGGTTTTATGAGGATCAACACCCCTGAATGTTCTGAGGAATGTTTTACGGCATTCCAGGGCGATTCAAAAGCCTTTAAGGTGTGTTTTAGGGCTTTGAGATGTCGTCATAGGGTTAGAGGAGCGTTTTAGTGAGCTTAATAGAGCTTCAGAGACGTAACGTTTCTAACCGTGAAACACTTCCAAAACTCCATGGAATGTCCCGAAATCTCCTAATACGCCCCTCCTGAGTTGCTCCTCAAACCCCTTGAAACGCCCCTCTGGGCCTTTCCTAAAACTCCTTCAAATGCCCTGGATGTCTCCTGAAACCCTTTTCCTGAAACCTCCTGAAACCCCCGTTAAACGCCATGGAATCCCCAGAGACCTCTAGAAATGCTACCGAAACTGCTTGTAACGCTTGAGATCGCTAAAACGCTCCTGAAACTCCTTTGAAACGCTCCTGAAGCGCCCCTGATAGCCCCTTGAAGCTCCCTAGGGCTTAAGGGTATCATCAGGCGCTCATAGAACCTGAAACTCCCCGAAATGTCATAAAACGCAGCAAACCTAAAACGCCTTGAAATCTCCCTGTGACCTCAGGAAATGTTCCTGAAAGTCCCTGTTACGCTTATTGAACCTCAAAGCCTTCGTGAAACTGACCTGATGAGAACCCGAGCAAAGTCTGATAGCAAATTGAAAACTAATTTTGAGGTTGTGATATTCTGAATTTGGAAAACTCAGGTTTTGGTTAAAACATCAAACTTAAGTGCAAATTGATAACTATTTTCCCTTAATTATCATAGATTCTAACTTTTCCGCGTACTGCATCTGCCATATTCGAGTGCATTCTTCCAAAAGTTTAAGGCTTCGCTTTGTGTCTTCTATTGTTCCTTCCAACAATGATTTAGTTAGGATGTTGGGTTTTTTTCCTTTGTCGAAATTTATTGGACCCTTTTCCTTCGGAATACAAACACTTATTGAAGGCAGATTTTTTTCGATCAGCTTCAATAAGTGCTTCAATCAGCTGCTGCCATATATTAAATTTAGTTGTAAACTATAACATACTGCTATTCACATCTTAAGTAATTCCCGAAGAAGCAGCTTCCCAACATACACACACCTTGTGTATTTTCTCCACTGAATCTATTATTCAAATCGTATTAGATTGTCTATTATCTCTTTCAAGATTTTATTTTCGGTGTTGCCAGTTTCACTACATATTTTAAGAATGAGGCGATACTCGTCAGGGACTGTTCGTAAAGCCTGTATTCGCAATAATCGGGACACAGAAATACAGCTGTAACTCTGCAAAAGATACATTAAAATTGTTCAAAATTTGTCTAATAACATCTTAAAATGTGTTCATTCCACCTACCAAATTTCATGTGAATCGGTGTATTACTTTTTGTTGTAGCAACGAAAGAGTAAAATGTGCGCCATTGAATTTTGTACAGCCCCTAGTTTTGCTTGTCAGCGCTGTAACTTTGGAATTTGGCAAAGGAAATGGCTGAAATTTTGAACACAAACCTCTCAATCCACATTTGTTGCATAGGCAAAATTTCAAAAAAAATCGATGCACTATCAACAATTTTATAGTCGAAACATGTATTGGGACTAAACGTGATTTTAGCCTTTCAGACAGTAATAAGTCAGCACCCTTTATTGCTTCGATTGTACTATTGAAAGTACTGTACCAATAATCATTAAATTTTGCAGGCATAGTATACACATAATCAATTAGCTTCTGTGAAAATTTCATGAAAATTGACAGAGAAATTTAAAAGTTATGAATAGGCAAAAATCGCACATGTAAAACACGAAAAATTTTCACTAACACTCAACCCTATCAACACCAGTAGCTTTCAAACCAATTGATCAAAGTTAATGAAATTTTGCAAGAAAGTGTCTCTATAAGTATCATAACTACTAACGAAATATAATAACTATCATCACAGAACTTTGAACTGTAGCGTAGAAGAACCATCTAGTATGCGAATGAAAATTGATCATGATTGTACAAAATGCTTAAAACCACGTCTGTTTGTTTTTCATCCACAATTAAAAGTAATGCATCGATTTTTATGAAATTTGGTACAAATAATAAACATACACCAAAGAGTTCTCAGTCAATTATTTGGCCAATTTTATCGATTCATTACAGAACTACTGACGTACTTCTGTGTCCCGATTATTGCGGATACAGGCTTTAAACCACGTGACATGTCTATTTCCCCTCCCGCTCGTAGACTTTTGTTCACACAAAAATTTTGAAATTTGTAAGGAGTGTAGACTTTGACCAGACACCCCTCCCCCAAGGAATCTACGTGGTTTATGGTACGGCCCCGTACTACAATTCCTTAGAGAATTTTTCCAAGAGGTACTTGAGCATTTTTTTTCAGTTTTTCTTCCTCTCCCTGGAAGATTCCCATCTAAAGATTCTTTCAAGAATATCGCACATGGATTGTTCAGGCATTACTTAAAAATTTCTTAAAGCAATCGTGTAAGAATGCTTCTAGTGTATACTACCAAACACGTCCCCTTTTCTATCAGTTTTTTTTTTAAAGATATCTTTATGGATTTTGCCTTAAAAATGTCTCCCAAGTTTTTTTTTTTGCAAATTTTTCCACGAATCCAGTAGCTTTTGGCATATGATTTCGTCTGACGGGTTCTGCTGGCAGATATTTCTCCTAGAATGCCCTATGGATTTCTACATCGATCTCGCTAAAAATATTTTAAGGAATATTTTTGAAAAAAAAAAATGAACGAAAATTCTGACGAAACGTTTTTTAATTCATATGATGATGATGATGATGATGATTGTGTACCCACCATCAGCGCAAGGATTACCTATGGCTGCAGAGTCATACCGGAAGGGAATGATCTACCTGATGGTTTGTTGTAGCAGGGTAAGCTAAATTTACTGGAAACCTTCGGAAGACAACACGATGGTTGTTATCTCGTGACAAAGTCTGGCCACCCCACGAACATTTGTCCAGAAACCAGTTCATTTAGCTTCCTTAGGCTACCCCTCCCAATATCCCAAGTATCATATAATTTGAATATATTTAATTATGTAGTTGACCAATTACCTGATTTTACCTGAAACAATAAATATTATGATTATGATACATATAATTTTAATTAACCTACATTACAATTACAACTTTATTTACCTGAACAGCGCTGAAAAAAATGTTATTTTATTAAAGTTGAAGTTAAAATCCAGCAAATGGTATATTAGTAGTGAAAAAACATTATACAAAAATAAAAAAACACAGAAAAGTAAACTAAATTGTGATCTTATAATTTTCCAGCATTTAAAACAAACAAAGCTGGAAAATTAAGAAATCAAAATAGGTTATGGTAGATTTTACGCCGTAACGCACCATTATAAGGTGATCTACCCACGTTACGGGTAGAAACGTTTTTTAATTCATATGCAGATAAACTTTCTGCAATCAATATGAACGTTGTTATACGAATCAAAAGTTCTTCACTTAATGACCAATTAGTCAATTCCAGTTGAAAGTACCATATACATACTAGAATAAAAACAATCCGCAGCTCACCGAAAGGCGATGAAACGCTAACGATACGCCTATAACCTCCCTGAAGAAGGCCCAAACCAAGGGCCGAAACATCGGAAGATATAAAGTAACCCTGTGTTGGCTCTATTTCAAAGTAACAATTTGTAAATAATTTGTGTGGCTTCAAAAAAGTTCCTTGTGTGAGTGTAGCTGATCTGGCGATACTGAAGTAGCAACTGCGGGCGGTCAATCAAGCTCAATTGTGGCTTCAAAACAGTTTATGAGTTAATAACATAGCCTATACACTGAAAGCTCCATTCAAGTCGATGCATGGCTGATCAAAAATAATTTTCACCGTGCGAGCAATGACTAAACTGTACAGTTTTATATTTTTTGATAAATCTCCTTTGTCATGCAAAGTGTTATAAAATATAAAAGTCTTTAGTTTTGCCATTGCTTGTACGGTAAAAATTATTTTCGATCAGCCATGCATCAACTTAAATGGAGGTTTCAGTGTATTTTATTAGGCTTTATGAAGATTGTCAAAGCCTCCTCTAATCCATTTGATTCAACAGTTTTGTCATTTTATGATTATTAGATTTTATGATATAGGTATTTTGAGAATTGGATTGTATATTGCCAGTTTTTCGAAGAATTTGTTGAAATTATTCAAACATTCCTGGTTTTCTGAGATTTTTTAAAAGTTACTTGTAGTAAGTAATCCTCTTATTTACCCAGATAAGAGGTGCCAGATCATTTGGGCAAGGAAGTCCTTTTTTGGCCACTTTCCACCAGTCAGTTTCAAACCAATTGACTTGTTTTTTTTGTGTAATGCTTGATGCTATAACCCGGGCATAGAAAAATAACAAAAGAATTTGTTATTGGTTTGTTGGGCTAGAAGAACAAAAATTATAACTGATTTTGTACCGGAAAATAACTCAATAATAACTAATTTTGTCATTATAAGAACAAATCAAGGACAAAATATTTTGAAATGTGGAATAACTGAATCAGTTATTATCGAGTTATTGAGGACAAAGTAAGTACAAAATAAGCTATTTCTAAAAAGATAATAACAATTGTAAATTTCGTTCTATGATTGGAAAAAGTGTATTTTTCAAAAATATTTTGTTCTTTGTTTTGATCTTGTAATAACAAAATTAGTTATTATTAATTTATTTTCTGACTTACTTATAACTGATTTTGTTAGTTACTATTTTCAAAGGAAAATTTGATCTTCTCAAATTATTATCTCTGACAAAACAAAATAACCTCATCAATAACAAAATGAGTTATGATATATAATAATAACTCAGAAATAACAAATTTTGCAAAGATATCAATTTTTGTTTTTGACGAGTTATTTAGCGTCTGTTCCAATTGGTGAATTAAAATTAATTTTTACATAAATTTGACAGTTCGACACTCAAACTTGACAGTTCTCCTAAGGAAATAATTATCGAACTTTCAAGTTGAAGTGAAAATTAATTTTAATTCTCCAATTGGAACAGATCCTTAGTGTTATTCATAAATAAAATAAGAATGATAAAATGAGATATGATGGCAAAACTTGTTATTATTTTGCACTTGATTTGTTCTTTGCCTCTACCCGGGAAGTCTAATCGCATATAAAATCAAGCAGAAGGTGCCCAAAAAAGGGCCCCTGCCCAAATGGTCCCACACCCTAGTATACCTCGAACCATTTTGCATAATATATCCAACCGAGTATAAATTCTACTGTGAAGTGAAAAAAAATCTTGAAACAGCTCACCTTGCTAAAAATATATGCTATTCATGTAAAGAATATGTGTCCTATGGTGTCATATTTCATACACATTAGGGTCTTCTGGTGTTGGTGTTAGGCTTAGCGTAAAAATGCTTCCTGTAGTGATAAATAGTCAATTGTAAGTGTTCCCCTAGCGTTGTTGTTGAAAAAACCTTCATAATACCCCAATACCCCTCCTTGCCTGCATCAACCCTCCTGATGTACAAGTATCTACTGTTCTAGTAAATCCAGCCATCTCCAGGCGAACTGGATCAAACTAACCTAAATTGTTTTCTTTTCTTCTTTTTTTCCCACCCACTCGTATACTAATCATTGCACATAAATATCACCCACTCGAATCGCGTACCACTGCAAAATCTCGCGATACGCCTCTCGAACTGTGTGTAAACAACAACACTCGCTAATCTCGAAAACCACAACAACCCACTCGATACGTCGTCACGTGCTAATCACGAACGTGGTCGTCGTCGTTATCTTCGACACACTCATTAGAATCACCGGATGAATATCCTAGTAGCAGCTCAACGCCAATAGGCCGACGGGGTTCCTACAAAACTGGAAGAGGTTGGTGGCGGTTACTCTCAATATGTTTAAGATTGACTTCTCCATTCTTTCTTAGATATACAGGGGATAGACAAAATGATCGGGACAGACAAAATTTTCACTTTCCAAAAAATGTTCAACTAGCTGTAACTTTTCGAAAAGTGCATCAAATATTCTCAAATTTTTACTGTAAGTTCTTCAACTAGTTGTGTATCAGTGGACAAAATTTGGGAAAGATCGGACAATTCTTTACGAAGTTATAAAGATTTTTGAAAAAGATAAAATTATCCGATAGCCAACTTTGAGCTGTTATATCTCCGGATTCAATGAACCGATTGCAATGAAATTTTGACCATTCATGACTTATATAATGAACTCTGGAAAACATTTAACTTGACTTGAAATTTTTAACAAGCAAAAAAGTTATAGCGATTTTATTTTTTTCACGATTTTTTAGTAAATTGGTCTATTTTTATTATGCATTCCATTACTTTTTCAATTTATTGGCGGCTATGTTGTTACTTTCCTTCAAAACGCATTTATATATAAGTCAGTTAGAGGGAAACTAAATGAACTATAACTTGCATCTTGAATTTAGAGACGATGTTGATGTTTTGGATAATTTGATGATTTTTTAGAAAAATAATCTAATTGTTATAACTTTCTTCCGTGTTAAGAATATTAAGTTAAGTCAATGGTTTTTCATAGCTCATTATATAAGTCATAAATGGACAAAATTTCATTGCATTCGGTTTATTGAATCCGGAGATATAACAGCTCAAAGTTGGCTATCGGATTATTTTACCTTTTTCAAAAAGCTTTATAACTTCGTGAAAAATTGTCCGATCTTTTCCAAATTTTGTCCACTGATACACAACTAGTTGAGGAACTTACAGTAAAAATTTGAAAATATTTGATGCACTTTTCGAAGAGTTACAGCTAATTGAACATTTTTTGAAAAGTGAAAATTTTGCCTGTCCCGATCATTTTGTCTATCCCCTGTACTTACCCCTTTTTCCCGACTCACTGTATAGCTTTTGGTTACTAACCGTTGGTTTGTTTGAACAATTGGAACCAGATTGACTCTAAATCTAAATCTTCCTAATTTAGTTGATAGATTGTAAGCAAATTTTAGAGGTATTGGAACATCTTCTTGCATGACGTTAACCCATTGTTTCACATATGATATTTGATCGACAACACGCATACTGATCATCTTCTTACATTTAGTTAGGAATTGTTCATTTCCTATTGCTTACGCATGACGATTGAATGAATCATCATTCACTTTCACGTTTCCGTTTTTATTTGATCACGTTTGCATGATTTATTATTAGTCGGGTTAATGGAGATCCAAATTCACTATGAGTATTGTTTTTTTTTCGAAATCTAAATTTTAATTTGTTTGATTTTAGGGTTTCAAGTTCTGAAATTCTTCTATATGCGCACTTATTCTCATTTTGTTAATTTTAGTCACAATACTGTTATCTATTTAACCCTTATGTGGCCGGCAGGGTACCCGGGTACCCAGCACCCATTTAAAATACACGGTGTAGAAAAAAGCAAAAAGTTTGCCGGCCACATAACGGTTAATTATAAAATAATTTATAAAATATTTATCATTAAGGGCTTTGGTTATGAATCTTTCGCGGTTGTCGCTCAACTAGATCAGTATGAATCTTTCACTTTTCACTTAAATATGATAAGTTTTTACTTCAAACAGGTATACATATATAGTATGTTTTACAAAAACAACACACATTTCTAAAGTAGTGAAACTGCAGAATCCACAAACCCTGTTAAGACATTGTTCTCCATTCAATGTGCCAATATTCATACTTCTTCAAAAAATAACAATTTCGATGAATATTGGACCGTTGTTCAATGGAATGAACCATAGGACCGGTTACTCTACCAAATATACAGTGAACCCATGTACAACAACAACCAAAAAAAAACACCCAACCAAACTGTGAATACCCATATCAAAAACAACAATACCATCAACTCCCATTGTCATTGTAATTGCAGAACCGGCGACGATCGAACGAGGTCGTACCTTATCACGTATCTCGCTAGCGAAAGGTGCCAATTTCCGGGGACGTAAATCCAACTCCCTGATGAATCTATGCGGTAAGGTCCACCTCCCTCCTACTCATACAAGCACACACCAAAAAAGGTGTTACTTACTCAAACACGATAAAGAATTCAGGGTGTGGTTTAGGATGGTTTTGGGTTTTCCAAGGTTTGAGGAGCAAAACACAAGTTTACCTCAATACAAGTTTCGGTTCACATTTCGCTAAACACCACACTTAACAAAACGGGATGCAAATGTGTTGTTGCTTTATTGGTTCGTTTGATTTCTAATTGGGCTTTTTTATGGTTCACATTTTTTTTAAAATTATTTTCCATTTGTTTCAGTAGAACAAGCACATTTTTGTTGGCAATATTGTGTCAGGACACCGCTTTTGTAATGATTACGACATTCTGTAACTAAAATAATGGTATGAAGGGAACTAATAAGCACTGAAAAAAAAAACTCAATAGTTTTACGACTCAGATTAAGGAAAACTTAAGAAATATGGTGCAAGCAGAAGAATCTACCGTATCACAAAATAACTAAAATATGCTGTAGAAAAACTACTCAATACCAAGAAGTTATTGCCTATCATATTCTGTTTAAGTTGAAACAAACCTATGTCGCATTGTCACAACCAATTGAGATTGCGACATTGTCATTACTTTTACTTACCTACCTACTTTCAGTCCTGATCACCCAAGGCGGTGCCGAAAGCCGAATTGAAAGACCTCCATCCTGGGCGATTGCCCGCCATCCATCGCATTGACCTGTGGCCAAATCAAATTTCTGTCGACTTGCTTGATTTCGTTGTTGAGGCTGCGCCAGCATGAGCCTCTGGGTCTGCCTCTGCTGCGATGTCATGCTGGGTTCCAATCTAACGCTTGCTTGCATATTTTGTTTCCGTCTCTGCGTAGAGTGTGGTCGACCCAGCTCCACTTTCGATCCCGAATTCCTATCACTATCGGCTTTTGATAACATTGACGATGGAGCTCCATACCATACACCGAAGACATCTATCGATGAAGACCTGTACTGCCCCCACTCGCATAACAGTCCCATTTGCAAAAAGTAGGAATTGAGAAAACAGCATTTGAAGTTTGAAAACTTGTTTCCATATAAAACTTTGAAAAATCGCCAAACTTTGAAGAATATTTCGATCATCTCGAAACTTTCACAGATTGCTTTGCACATGAATATATAACTGTAAAAAATATTACAATCACTACAAAGTTGTTCAGTTTTGTGTTACGTGACACAAAAATCCATGATGGGACTGTTATGCGGGTACTTTTGATATGGGACGCTCATGACTTGGTATTTTTTTCACATATTGACATAAAAATTCATAATTTTTATTATTGTTTTTGGAAGTACATCGAAAATGATGACTATTCATAACGTTAACTCAAAAGTGATGAAAAGTCAAATGGGACAGTAATGCGAGTGGGGGCAGTGTAGCCGTTGAGTTTTCTCCACTGACACACACCAAGTTTCACTGACGTACAGCAGCTCAGATTTCACGTTCGGGTTAAAAATTCGGATTTTGGTGCGTCGACTGATCTGGTTGTTTTTCCATACATTTCTTAAACTCGCAAAAACAGCCTTCGCCTTCTTGATCCGTGCACCTATGTCGATCTTGGTGCCGCCATCGGCCGCCATTTGGCTACCAATATATTGGAAGCTTTCATCATTCTCCACTAATTGCCCAGCTACCGTAAAGCTGGAAGGGTGGGCCGTGTTTACATCCAACGATTTGGTCTTGTTGACGTTGATGGTAAGACCTGCCGCTGAGGAGCGATTGGCAAGATCATCGAGCTTGCTCTGCATATCAGAGCGCCGTTGAGCTAGGAGAGCAACGCCATCGGCCAGTTCGAAGTCGTTTAGGTGCTCCATGGTAATTGGCTGCCACAGCAATCCACGATTTGGTTCACGGTCAATCGCACCTACCAGGATCTCGTCGATTACGATGAGGAACAGTAGCGATGATAGTATACATCCTTGCCTCACTCCAGCAACGACCCGGATGGGATAGGACAAAACACCGTTGTGCAGTACTCTGCACGAAAATGCCCTGTACTGTGCTTCAATGAGGCCGATGATTTTCTCAGGGACTTGCGCCTGAGGGCTTCCAACATGTTTCCGTGATTGAGACGGTCGAAAGCTTTTTCGTAATCAATGAACACAAGGCAGAGAGATTCTTGGAATTAATTGATTTGCTCCAGAATGATACGGGGCGTGACAATATGGTTCACACAGGATCGTCCGGCACGGAATCCTGCTTGTTGCCGTCGGAGAGTTGCGTCAATCTTTTCCTGTATCCGGTGAAGGATCACTTTGCAGAGGACTTTGAGAACGATACACAGTAACATGATGCCCTGCCAATTATCGCATACAGTCAGGTCACCCTTTTTGGGTACCTTCACTAAGACGCCTTGCATCCAGTCGGCCGGAAATGTCGCGGTTTCCCATATGTTGCAGAATAATTGATGCAGTAGTTTGCGGATACTACGGGGTCAGCTTTGACAGAACATTTGGAACGGTGGCAGAACAGTACACCCGCCTGAAACGTGAAGCAGCAAAGGTCGGACTGGTGGTGAATGCGGCTAAGACAAAGTACATACTGGTAGGTGGGACTGAGCCAGACAGGACAAACCTTGGCAGCAATGTTACGATAGACGGGGATACTTTCGAGGTGGTAGAAGAATTCGTCTACCTCGGTTCCTTGCTAACGGCTGACAATAACGTGAGCCGTGAAATACGAAGGCGCATCATCAGTGGAAGTCGTGCCTACTATGGGCTCCAGAAGAAACTGCGGTCAAAAAAGATTCACCCCCGCACCAAATGTACCATGTACAAGACGTTAATAAGACCGGTGGTTCTCTACGGACACGAGACATGGACGATGCTCGAGGAGGACCTGCAAGCACTCGGAGTTTTCGAGCGCCGGGTGCTAAGGACGATCTTCGGCGGCGTGCAGGAGAACGGTGTGTGGCGGAGAAGGATGAACCACGAGCTCGCTGCACTTTACGGCGAACCCAGCATCCAGAAAGTGGCCAAAGCAGGAAGGATACGATGGGCAGGGCATGTTGCAAGAATGCCGGACAACAACCCTGCAAAGTTGGTGTTTGCTAACCATCCGGTTGGTACAAGAAGGCGTGGAGCGCAGAGAGCACGATGGGCGGACCAGGTGGAGCGTGATCTGGCGAGTGTTGGGCGTGACCGACGTTGGAGAGCTGCAGCTGCAAATCGAGTATTATGGCGACAAATTGTTGATTCAGTATTATCATGAATTTGATGTTAACTAAATAAATGAAACGGGGTCAGCTTTGAGCATCTCAGCTGATATGCGATTGACCCCGGGTGCTCTGTTCGATTTCATGCTACGGATTGCTGTTTCTATCTCCTGCACTGATGTTGATCTCCTGAGCTTCGGTGTTGACACGGGTAATGCGTCGAACCCTTGGCGGATCATGCTGAGGTATTGATAGCGTGGCCAACACTTGAAAAAGGTTTCCAAAGTGCTCGAACCAGCGTTTCAGCTGGTCAGCCGGGTCGGTCAGTAACTGTCCAGACGTGTCTTTAACGGGCATCGTAGCATTCATCTTGATCCCATCGTAGAGGAAAGGGATGTCGCCTGTGTTTGCGGCTTTCTAGCCTTCGTCGGCTAGGGAGTCCGCCCACGCTTTTTTATCCCATACATGATCGTTTCACTTCCTTCTAGAGAACCGAATAGCGCTGACGGGCTACCTCTTTGGCTCCTCGTGTTTTCGCTCGCTCTATCGCGACTTTGGCGTTCCTTCGCTCCTCTATCTTCCTCCTGCTCCAGGTATCTGTGATCCACTGCTTTCTTTGGGTGCGTAGCTCACCTAAATTATTCTCGCCGATGGCGATGAAGGCGTTCTTGATGGCGCTCGATTGATCTTCTACGCTTCCACCTTCTGGAATATTCGCAACACGGTTCTCTAGCTCCTCGACGAAGGACCTTTTCACCGCAGCGTCTTCCAGTCGGAGTGTGTTGAACCGGCGCCCGATTTTTTCCTCCTGTCACTGGACCCTGGCAATGCGCAGTCGGATCTCGTCGATTAGAAGATGATGGTCGGACGCAATGTCGGCGCTACGTTTGTTCCGCACATCAAGAAGGCTCCGTCTCCATGGCGTCCCATGACGTGCTCATAGTCCGAGTTGTCGGAACCAACCTTCGCGTTGAAGTCGCCCATAAAGATCTTGTTATCACCTGTCGGAATCTTGTCCACGACAGCCAGGGCCGGATCTAAGGGGGGGCCAGGGGGGCCCGGGCCCCGGGCCCCCACATTTTAGGGGCCCCCACAAACACCTGTTTTCGTTGCTAACATTAGCTTTATTTTTCATTTTACTCAAGTACTGTTCGAAAATAAGGAAAAAACATTTTTGGTCATCTCTCCGAGGGCCCTCCACATCCGCTCGGGCCCCGGGCCCCCACAATCCTTAATCCGGGCCTGACGACAGCATTCAGTTGGCTGTAAAAGATCTCTTTGTCTTTCATTTTGGCAGCATCAGTTGCGCGTAACATTGGATCATGGTAAGGTTTCGAACCCGTGCTCTGAATATGGCTACAACTATCCTCTAACTAATAGTTTCCCACGTCGTGAGCGCTGAGCAGGAAACCAACTCAACGGTGGCGGGGAGCGTGATCACCTCGTAGGTCAGAGTACACTGAAGTTTTATTTACGCGGTTTTTTTACGCGGTTTTTTACGCGGTACCGCGTAAAAAAAACCGCGTTATTTCAAAACCCGTCGTAAAAAAAAACCGAGTTTTTTCAAAAACACGCGCAAAATAGTCAGGATTACATCTAACGTGACTTGATTTTTTTAGACTTTTTTTACGACGGTTTTTTTTTTTTAAATAACGCGGTTTTTTTACGCGGTTTTTTACGCGTTTTTTTTAAGCGGTTTTTTTTTACGCGGTACCATTACCGCCAACCTGTGTTCTCCAAAGTTCGGCCAATGGACTTCGCTCAGTCCTAGGATCTCAAGCTTCATACGGCATGCCTCATTGGCTGGTTGTGCCAGTTTGCCCTGCTGGGCCAGGGTTAATACATTCCAAGTTCCGATTCTTGTCTGTTGTTTCACGCTCAAAGTCGTTGCCGTTGAATCAGTTCGTAATCTTTCATTTTCGGTTTCTGTAACGGTTTTTTGATTTCGGAAACGGAAGGTTGTTGGTCTAAGGCCCCCTATCCACCGTGGTGGAGCTTCCACCTTAGGTATAGCTTCCGGTGGAGGAGCATTTCATACTCAGCCGCTGGATGCCAGAACAGACACTGTTTGAACCACACCTCTTTGGTGAACAGACGCTCGAGACGTACCTCATAAATCTAGCTGAAGTCACAAGGACAACAGTGCCCAGGCTGCACTACCAGCTAAGCACAGCATACAACTCTTAGCTTGCGGTCTTTGTCATCGCTTGATCCGTGAAAGCATGAGGTAGGAACTTGTGTGGACAAGAGCTATGTTGGACGCTCTTCTTATCGACTCATCGTTTGCAGGCCGCGTGACTTTATGGTTTAAGTAGTTTTGTTTATGTTTACTAATAATGAAAATCAGTGACAGAAGAAATTAATTGGTTTTAAACATAATTTTACAGCATTTATAAATGTACAAACTAATAAAACTTGATATTGTACCGACTTTTCAAACCCTCTAAGCAGAATTGCCTCTTCAAATGTTTGGGTGTGTTTTATTCCAAGTGAGGGTGCATACTGCCCCGCATAAACATATAAAACAGAAAAACTAGCTTGTGCAGAAAACGTTTTGCAATGAATGCACGTATTAGAACAATATTATTGTCTTTTTATATGCATATGAACGCATCTTCCTTAACTAGTGCATATTACCCCTGAATCCTCTACATGGCGGGATCTAATGCTTGAACAATAGAATGCTTTAACTCATTGATAGCCAAATCAATCATTTCTGGAGTAATAGTGATCACGTTGAAGGTGAAGACTTCACTAGATGTATTGTGGAATACCAGAACTTGATCAGTAGCTGCATTGGTGTCATTAAGTACTGTCAGTATAGCAGTCTGCTCGTGTTCCAATAGCCGCTCATTGCTATGAAATAATTATTTATGTAACGAGTTGCAAAAACTTGATTTTTTTAGCACGAGTCGTACGAGGAGTTTTCCAACGTGTTCCATACAAAATTTTATGCAATGATTGTTTCATAATGCAATCCATTTGAGTTGCATTATGAACATTATACAACTATTTTTCATTATGCAACTCATTTCAGTTGCATAATGAACAAGTTCGGAAAAATTGGCCATTATGATACCAAAATGGGTTGTATAAATTATAAATTATGATACTGAATTGCATAAATAATTATTATTGGCATAAACATGTACGATTGTCTTCATTCGGATATTATTGGGCACGTACATTTTTAATATCCCCTGGAAACAATATTGCATTTTTGCAGAGAACCTTCCTACTTACGCTCGTGAAAGGCTACTGGTACACTGAGGGTACTTGTTTACAGTTATCTGTCAGCAATGCTCGTGCACGTCTCTCGCTCAGGAAAATTTCGGCAGGAAGGCCTTCCTCATTTTTCTTGGTTTTCACGTTTTCACGAACGACCAGAATGCCTTTAGATTGCGATGTAACCACCAGAGGTTTTCAAACTTTTTGGTGTCGCGGCGCCTTTTGAAATTTTCCAAAATGTCGCGGAGTACCACCATAGTTTTAAAATAATTTTCATCATTTCAACACAAGTTTTTGTCAATTTCCAAATTACTTTCAGATGTGCTCATTCTGCGAATGGAGTGACGTGAGAAAATTCGGAGTCGTATATCGAGATGACGAATCCCGTCTCGAATGACTCGAGTGACTCGCCGTGTAAATCAAATGGAGAGTCACCTCATTCGAGTCGAGATTTCTCACCTCGATATACGACTCCGACTTTTCTCACGCCACTCCATTCGCAGAATGATCACAAGTATCATGTTTTCTAAGATTTCAGAGAAATTGTAGTTTCCCAGAATGCCTTTATTTGAAAAAAATAATAAAATAAAGTTGCTTAATGATTGCATTACAATTGGTAGGACTACAAAAGTCATATTGATTACAACGATAACAAAATATACAAATATGAAAAAAGAAACTTCAGATGTAAATCTGAAACAAATAACTGATTCCTTATAATTCAACCTGAAATCTGTTGCAATATTTTGAGACATCCGGTTGATTTGCCCTTTTACAAACAGCATTTTTTTTTCGGAATTGCAATACAAAACTTTAGGAGATTTTAAGTAGTGAAGCAAATTTAGGCATGCTTAGATATTTATATAAAGAGGTTATTTAGAACCTCAGAACGACTAACAAACTACTTCTGAACTATTCTGAAAAAAAAACTATATAAATAAGTGTTTTGAAATATTTACTTCGAATAACAAGCTATTTTTAAAATCCTGAAATGACCTGAAGCATACAAAATTCAAATAACATGTCCAGAATCTTAACACAAGTTCTCGGATCTTTGGAAATTTTAAAAATTTGGTTAAAATCGATATGTTTGAAGAGGATATCAGAAATTCCATTGAACATTCAAAAACTTGAAAATTTTTGGAAGAACGCCATGAAGCGACACTTGTTCTACTAAACAAGTAACAATGCGTTTTGAATAAGGCGACGTAATAAAAAAGGAGATTCTACGTAATAAATTGATATAGGCATATCATAGTTCGTTCGTTTTACTTCTGCTCAAGAGACTGCGGCGCACCTGAGAAAGCATCATGGCGCACCAGGGCGCCGCGGCGCACAGTTTGGAAAGCACTGCTATACTGTATAAAAAGCCACTACAACATCTTAAATTTCAATCAGAGGTTACACATACTGAACCGATTTCTAACAAGTGATAACGGATAACACACAAAAACCAGTGGTCCAGCGGAGAGTTCAAGCATAATTTTTCAAAACTCACTGATCTGAGTAAATTCATGGTCAATTTTGACGACCATCTCACTAAAATAGTTTTTATATAAAATGACTTTTCATAAGTTTTTTCGTGCTTTACATCACCAGGGATATAACATACACTAGGTAAGCAACAAAACCTACTCATTCCATATCATTTTCACAATGAATTTTGACAAAAATACACATACACCAGGTTGGTTACAGATACGTCATGCCAGATACGTCGCTTTTGTATGGTGCCAGTTTGGTGTATCTGTTACTTTAGATTTTGGCTAGATACGTTGTTTGGTTTTCTCATATATTAAAACGGTGTATCTATCAGCAAAGTTGTAAAGATTAAAAAAGTTAGATAAGGTATCCCGGGGCAAGTGGGACCTAAAAAAATGCCAATTTGGTTTTGTCATGCCAAAAATTTCAGAACACATTTTTTTTTTAATAATGCCAATGAACCCAAAAGACGTTGTTGGTATATTTGTACTTATTAACGTGCATTAAAACTGTTTAAAAATTTTAAAATTCCGTATATTATGCATATAATGAAAAGTTTAGCAGATCCTCATTTACTGCGATTCACGGGGCAAGTGGGACCTATTCAGAGTTTTTGTTCAAAGGGCTTAATATAAGTTGCAACAAATAAGGTAACATAAATCATAAATCTCTTATGTGAATGACTATCTTTAGAGATTAAAATAAGAAGAGGTTTATGGTATCGTGCATGAATTACGTAACACATAAAAAATCGCTGAGGAAAAAAATACTTGAATCAACTCTAGCAGCTCATGCAAAATAAATTGATTTTTTTATACAAAAAGCGCCGTAAAGTGAAGAGACAAAAGATTTCGAAACTTGGTCTCTATATTAAATAGTTGATGAATCTCGCCAAAAGTAAATCTGGGGTTTCGAGATTTTCAGTAATATCTTCTCCCTTACATAATATTACGATCATTAAATAATGTTTTTTTTTAAATCATGAATTTTGAAAAGGTCATTTCCCTATCTTAATTTTTTATGGACGGTTCCTGAATGCTGAAAAGAATTCATTATGCAGCGTTAAGTGAAAAAATAATGGAAGATATTTAGAGAAATACATAAAAAATACACGCTTCTGATTTTTTTTTTCGTTTTACCCAAGGTTTTACCATTTTTAACAAGAATTTCATTATCTAAATAGAGGTAATAAAGTATAATTCAACAGTAGATTACTTAACGCGTAAATTTTTATTGACTTTCGTGCTAATCTCATCTTAGGCTGGACAAGGCGAGATGACCCCATATAATTGTGTTTGTCTATTCTCATAGAACCTACTTACCCCAGATAGCGAAATGCACTGGGGCAAGTGAGAGCAGTAAACTAAAGGTAATAAATAAAAATAAAATACAGCTTTTTCGCTTGAAATCATTTGCAAGAACTCCAAATACTATCCTGAAACCGAAAAAGTATTTGTATAATGACAAATTTATTTTTAAACGACGAATGTAGTAGAGCACGTCAATCTCACCTAGTGAATTGAAAATTACATATGAACAACAATAATGTATATGGTCTCTTTATGGTTGAAACAATAACATTGTTTGTATTCAAAGTATCCGTAGGTGTGATACCTATGCTTTCCATGAAGAATGTTAGTCTTAAAAATAAATAATAATAAAAATACTAGCTATAGGTCTCACTTGCCCCGGGGTACACGCATACCAGGAACCTACATATTATCGAACTTGCATGAACCTAAAATCTTTTTCCATAGGGTTTCAGCTTATAGTCTTACCATTCAGAAAAGCCTTTGTTCAAAATATTCTATCGGTAAAAATTGAAATAAATCAAGTTCGAAGATTTTCTATCAAATGAGGTACATTCAGAGCATAATTTTGTTGATCATTCCGAATTGCAAACAACAAGGCATCGTGCGTGACCTGTCACATACCCGATGGTCTCTTCTTAGTTTTACTACACTTGTCATTTCTCCGGCATCTGTGTTTTATGATCAGCCCAAGGGGGTCTTCCGTGGTTAATTAGTTCATTTTTTTCTATTTTGTGGGCTTCGTGGTCATGCGGTTAGTGGTGGTTACGCGTAATCTGTTACAAACATATGTCAATGAATAGACAATTATCTATAATTGTCAACTTAAGTTTTGTGTATGAATTTCAAATGTTGACTACTGTAAAAACTTTACTGTAAGCAATCAAGTGATGTTACACGCGTTACTATATATTACAATTCGTTACCAAGTGATGCCCACCAACTTGCTTACAATAAGGTACACTGGATGAAAATTGGATCCTATGACGCTGCAGTGAAATTTTCATAAAGCTACTTCAATTTTTCACTAAAATACGGATTTCTTCAATAGTAATTTTTTTCACATAACTTATCACAATTCAAAATATGAAATGTCTATTAATTTGAAATTTTGACCAGGGTGCGGGCACCGGTTTTGGCCAGTCTAAGGGGAATCATTTTTATAAAAATAACCAATAATCCAGTAAAACTACCAATGTGCCAAATGAAAGGTTTCGATCTATACTTTATTAGAAAAATGCAGAAATTAAGCTAATACTTGATTTTTGTATTAAAAGTGGCACTGCCAAAATAGAAGCATTGCCGCAGTTTTGGCCATATTCTCAGCTTTGGTTTCTATTTTGGCCAATCACGTGTATTTCTTATGGGAGTGGCCAAATTAGAAGCACCCTGGCCAAATTAGATATATAGGAGCTGATTTTTTAAGGAAAATTATTTTTTTCTTCCAGATTTTAATCATATTATATTAGAATCTACTAGTAAAAAATAAATTTATGCCGATTTAAATCGCAACAGGCTGAATACCGCACTATGGCCAAAACTCTGGGCTGGCCAAAACTGAAGCTTCTACCCCATAGATTGTCAATATAAACTGATGATGAAGCGGTGCAATTTTCAGTCAAAAATATTGATAATTGCCAAAGTTACAAAAGATTGAACTTGACGGATTTTGGGAGGAAAATACGGCTCGGTTTTTTTGCTACTGAGTACTTGGAGATCTTGCAGGCGATATGCTAAGCTCATGTATCTGAGAGCTGGCGCGGGCTACATCAGACGTACTCGTACTAGTGAAGGACGCCGAGCCAAAGTGCTTCATCTACACATTTTTGGCGGAGGAAGTCCTTGCTCGAGCGTGTGCAGGGATCTTGCCTAGGGGAGGGGGGTGTTTAGGTGACTACAATGATGGTGTAATATATGATCATGGTGCGAAATAGAATCAAGGTGTCACACAATATGAAATCCCAATATGGGGTTTCAACATGCTGTGGCCATTTTTATTAAAAAGCTTTTATAAATTGACCAGTTGATTATTATCAAGCCCTGAAGAAGGTCCGATCCGAGGACCGAAACGTCGGCGAAGATAAGAAACAATCAACGCTAAAACCAAAGATTGCCTAAGCCGAAATCCGAAATTGTAAATCGCCACGTACTTAACATTGGGATTCTGGAGGAGGCTTTGATAAACGTATCGTATAACTGGCAGTTTGAGTGTTCGGCTAAGCAGTCAACAAACTCTTTCAACAAATCATTTAATTAGTTCAACAGACACAGAACGAACAAAGATTTTTCCTTTGAAGATGACAAGAAACATTGCCAAAACGTAAAGAAACGCATACCAGAAACCTAAGTATTATCAAACTTGCACGAACCTTAACTCTTTTTTTGGCATTTCACACCGTCTTCTGCCAGACGCTGAACAGACTGAATACCACCATATAACCACCA
Organism: Aedes albopictus; assembly: GCF_035046485.1. NCBI lineage: Eukaryota > Metazoa > Arthropoda > Insecta > Diptera > Culicidae > Aedes > Aedes albopictus. The sequence continues at coordinate 339,949,555 of NC_085138.1, forward strand.
TATAACAGACAACACACTGAAGCTAGTTAGGAATTTTTCGTTTCACGAAAAGTTTCTTCAGAGTATTACTCCATGACTTACTACATATACACCTAAACGTTTAACTCCACTAACCGCATGACCACGAAGCCCACAAAATAAAAAAAAAATGAGCAAATTAACCACGGCAGACCCCCTTGGGATTATCATATAACACAGAGGCCGGAGAAATGACAAGTGAATATAATGTTTATAAAACTAAGAAGAGACCATCGGGTATGTGACAGGTCACGCACGATGCCTTGTTGTTTGCAGTTCGGAATGATCAACAAAATTATGCTCTGAATATACCTCATTTGATAGAAAATCATCAAACTTGATTTATTTCAATTTTTACCGATAGAATATTTTGAACAAAGGCTTTTCTGAAAGGTAAGACCATAAGCTGAAACCCTATGGAAAAAGATTTTAGGTTCATGCAAGTTCGATAATATGTAGGTTCCTGGTATGCGTGGGGTACCTTACGTCGTTTCGAAGAATATGCTTAGTTAAACAAATAAAGCAATAAATGATCAAACGTTGATGTGGATTCATTAATTTGCTTTATAAATCATACTTGCAGCTGAAAACCCGGATTTGTTTACATTATCGAGTTATGTCGGATTGAAAAGTTATGCTTGAGTTTTCCGTTTGCGAAAAGTTTTCACCGACTGGAGGGGAAGTCGAACTCACACTCCGATACTTACGAAACGGCTGGACGACTGACACATCTAACCGCACGGCTACGAAGCCCACAATGCGTCTTGTGTAGCGTTTGTAGAGATACTGGTTGTTGGTGCGATAATGATTGCTAGTCAGAGCAAAAACTCGTTCAGTAAATGTATTCTTGTTTTCGCTTTTTTTCCGAAGTGTTTTGAACCTTAACCGTTTTAACTGCCGCAAATGCGCTCTACCCCATATAGGCTTGGGAGTTGGAGGAATATGATCTGCAATTATCTGATTCATTGTATGAGTAAGTTTGTTAAGAGCCTCATCAACGCAAGAACACGTGTCAAGAAAATCCCAGTCAACTTGTGTGAGTGCTTGCGTCATAAAATCAAAATCCGTTTTACAGACAACCAGAATCAGTGCATTTTTGATAAATATTTTCGTATAGAATAGCAGCAGATAGATGATATTGATCGCTATTTCTAATGCGGAATGATCAGCAACAAGACTGATAAAGGGCACCAGCGTTTGTTGCCCTATGACGACATACCTGTGATATTCCGAAACTCATTGCATCATTTAAAATTCTTCATAAACTATAAATGAGCTGAAATCCTCATAAATGATTGTCTATTTATAATGCTCCAGTAGGTGATGCTAATTATTCGAATTGGCACTTTATTACTAAATCTCACCGGTATGTGTAAGATCGTTATGCGCTGTCAAGCCCGACTAAATTGCAACAGTACATCTTCGAAGAGCATGTTGTGTGTCGCGTGTGCATCCGTTAGCACCATTAGTAATCATTCAGAGATCCCGTTTGAAAATAGTTCAGGTTCAGGTTTTGTTAGAAACTCGCGTTATAGAATAAGTCTTCCCGTTGGAATAAGTAATCCGCACAAGAACCGGCAGTTTCCATTATGGTACTGTCAACGCTGTCGCATCGTTAACCTAAGGCAGCACCTACCCACTGTAGACTTCCGGAAATCTCCAACGATGGTGTCTCATCGATCAGTTGCCACACAGACCGTATCTGATGATCGTGAAGACGAAAGTAGTCCTACAAATATGTTCATCAATTGTACATTTGGCACCGGCACTCCAAACCGCAGATCATACCAAAATGTACAGAAATCGTTTACGGATGCATACGAGTATCTGCTGATCGGTAGTAGTTTAGTTAAGCGTAGACCAAATGTAGGAAATAGAAACCTACGTCGAAAAACAGTTTCATTCTACGACAATGTGAACGGTAGGAGTAGTGTTTTTTTAAGGATACACCAACAAATATGAAATAATGTAGATGGATAGTTGAGCACTTTATAAACAAGCTTTCTCACACAGTTACACTAACACCAGATGAAACCTTTTGTGGTTCGGTTCAATACTACTACTCAATATACTTCTATTTACATGTTTATTATGACTTTGAGTAAGAAATCTATACTACACATACATCTTTACAATATCGATTGGTGAGGGGAATAAGTGTTATTTAATAAAGTTCTACTCTGGTTATTATTTCATGTGGATTTGGGTTTGCAGTACTTCTTTATGTTTTGGTTATTGATCTGTTTTCATTCGCATTCATTATAATTATTGCCATCACAAGTATTTATTTTTTCTTAAACTGTTGCATTGTTTTGTTATGCTTGTACTAACGTTTTTATGTTTATTGTTTGATGTTTGGTTTATTGTTTTTATGTTGTTCATAAATCATCTAACGGTAGCGGAAATTATGTAAAAAGTTAACTTGATTGGTCCCTATATCTTCGGTCTGACAATTCTCTGAATCGGTCACTAATCCTAACCCACAAAATTGTCTTGATTCTGAATTCTAAAATCTCGAAAATGTATGTTCAACAAACAATCTCCTGCTCTGTGCAGCCTTCGACAATTCCAGCTCGATATTAAATCATTCCTTTTCTCTCGAATCTTTTCTCTTCATCCATCCCCACAACATACGATACCATCATTGCTGCATTTTGCGCGTGCCCCATTTACCCCGCTGTGCCACATTGTTACGCCGTTTGTTGCCCAATTAAACCGCACTGAATACTACTGTCTTGAAACCGAATACACAAAAAACACACACAATCACAAAACAAACGGGTACCCCGCGCAATCAACGCCTACTAATCAACCGCCGATTGTGGATTTTGCCCCGCCTACTATGTGTATGTTGCCCGCGCACCTGGCCACCTAACACCATCGATCCGACCAGATTCCGACTCCGGTCTGGGACGTGCGACGCCGCCGAGACGTGCGCCGTCGCCCGGCATGGGACCCTCGAGTCGTCATCTACCATCGCCGTCGGGCCCCGGTTCGCTACCGCCGGGTCTGATCACCAAACGGCGCGGCTTCGACGATGGATCCAGTGATATCTCTTCCACCGCCAGCTCCATGATGGACTACAATGGTTTGTATCGCTCGAGTTTCATACCTACTGTGGCCCCATTGTTCAGTTATAGAGGCTAAAATGCGTCATACCTTTTATTGAATGATTTAAGTTGCGTTTGATATCCCAATTAATGCCAATTACTAATGCAATAAGAATTGAGAACACTCAGCGAAATCAAAATGGCACCATTCTGCAGTTTAGAAAAGACTTTTCATTATGAATTATATTTTCATCGTTTTATGCTACGAAAATAAGTGACTCAAGAATAGTCGTTTGGTTTTCCTTGAAAAAGAATAAATAGACTTTCGAAACGTCGGCATTTAATAAATCTAGAAAAAAAAAAATTAGAAACAAAGTGGTGCCATTTTTATTTCACTTACTATGAATCCCTAGTCTAACTTATCCCTCCCATTCATTCCCCCCGCAGGTCCGAAACTCTACAAACAACCGGCGACCAAGTCGAACCGGGGCATCATCCTGAATGCCGTCGAGTACTGTGTCTTCCCCGGGGCGGTGAACCGCGAGGCCAAACAGAAGGTGCTGGAGAAAATTGCCCGATCGGAGGCGAAACACTTCCTGGTGTTGTTCCGGGACGCGGGCTGCCAGTTCCGGGCGCTGTACGGCTACTGGCCGGAGAACGAGCAGATCATCAAACTGTACGGAACGGGACCGAGCCAGGTCGACGATGTGATGTTCGATAAGTTCTTCAAGTAAGTAGCGATTCTTGTTTTAAAATTATTATTTATAGGGTCATTGGTCAACTTTCCAACTACTGCTGCAGGAGGAGTATTTCTATCCGTACTTGGTCCAGCAGTGCTTGAAAAGTGAGGCATTTTTCCACAAGCATTTTTCCTCTTTGAATGGCGCTTTTCAGCAATGAGCTACTTAAGGCGAAACTGGAAGCATTTCCTCACTTTTTGGTTTTTGATTTTTTGTTAAATAACGAAGCATTATTTTCAAAATCGGTTTTCGTGCATATCCCTTTCGTGACGAATCAGCACAATTGTGCTGTTGAGCAATAACAGTTTTGTGTAATTTTTTTAACTGTTTCGTCTTTGGTTTACCTGATGTAATTTGTTTTGATAATTGAGCCATTACTTATACTTGCATGTGTGCAAACAAACTTTTGCTTATATGTTGTGTGTGAAATTGACCACAACAAGTTAAACAAAAAGTGAGCAAAAATTGTAAAACATGAAAAAGTTTTATCTGTCGCAAATTTTTAATTTTCGATTTATCTAGGTGAACAAAGCTAGGAATCGTAAGACAAGGAGTAGTTCTAGCGATTGCCAAAGAAAAAATGTTGATATGTTAAAAAGTCTGAGAGTTCTGGAGAGCCAAATTTGAGCAATTTGTATGGAAATTTCACTTTTTTGAGCTCCGTCACGAAAGGGATATGTAGAGTATGGATCAAGGTATCTTCTGATTTTTTTTTGTAGTGGAAAATGTTTTTCGTTATTGCAGTAACCATTTTTGAACAAAATTTCACAAAAAAATGATTTCTGCAAAAATGGAAAACGTTTTCCACCTCAAAAAAAATCAGAAGATACCTTGATCCATACTCTACATGTGCACGAAAACCGATTTTGAAAATATTGCTTCGTTATTTAATAAAAAATCAAAAACCGATAAAATGAGAAAATGCTTCCAGTTAGGCTAACATGCTTCAGAAGCAAGTGGGAGCATGAGCAATCAAATTTATTTATGATAGTGAGAAACGATAGTTCAGCAGCATATGCCTCTCTGGATCTTTCTCTTCGCCGGTGTATACGGCAATGAATATACTTCAGAGTGTCTAGTAGACACTGTCTACTCGTTAAATAAAAAAAATACCTGTTTCTTCCAGTTTTTTTTTTCAGGGGGGAACTAGCATTAGCATTAGCATTAGCATTAAGCGAGTCGCACAAATTCGTAGGTGGTACAGTCCTAGACCGCTGTTATGAGGGTTGCCTCCTTCCCGTTTGAACCAAAGCACAAAGATTTGGGACTAATCTCTGACTCTTAGACAAGACTGACGCAATCCTCCAATGGTCGAGCACTGTCCTGGCCACGTCCTTGCGACTGCTGAGGAATGGGAAAGGATGGTTAGTTTTGGACACCTATGAAAAATGTAGACAACTCTACGATCTCTCAGGCCTAGGTGTCACGGGAATTTGGGTGTTGTTAGTGGAAGGGTAAACTCCGAAGGATACGCTTGGTTAACGTTCAGGCACACCATTGTTAGACTGCTTCGAATCAGTTGTCTTGCCCAATTCATCCTCGTCATCTTGTTCGCATTTGGTTGAATTACTAGATTCTTCGGTTGATAATCTGAAATATAAAATAATATTAACATCGTACGTCAAATAAGCTACATATTAGTGATACGCTCGCCACAGTTGCATATTTTAAAAATATTATTTATATCGTACGATACATTTACCTGAATCCTGCTGAAATAAAATGTTAATTAGCAGTACATTGAAACACAAATACTACAAAACACAAGGAAAAGAGCATCAAACTTTGATCTAGGAATATTTAAAAATACGGTAAATATCAAGATCAAAATTTGATTTAGTAGATCTTACACCGCAACGCACCATTCTAAGGTGATCTACCCACGTTACGGGGTAGTTTTTTTTTCAGGGGGGAACTATGCAAAAATATCCACAAAAATTAAGTAAGAAATGCTCAAGATTTCTTTTTACTAAATCTCTGAGTTCTTCATTACACCAACAAAGCTAGCCATGAAAATGTTTGACACTTCTCAGGTCATTTTGACAGTCTACACACATGCATGAAAAAGACGGATCATATATTCTACTTTATCGAACTTGTTGCCGTCCTTTTCATGCTCATGTTACATCTGTCAAAATGACCTGTGAATTGACAGTCGTTTTGAGGTTAGGTTTGTTGGTGTAATAAAGAGTTCTTAGAATATGCTTTTGCGAAATTGTTTCGTTCGTTTGATTTTTGACATTTCCACCGATTTTTTTCTTCTAAAAGAAATGACAACCAAACACTCTAAAAAAACAATCAAAAAACATACAACAGTCCAATAAGTAACCCAACTGACCATATACCTTTGAGTTCCTTACACAGTGTTGAAACGGAACTTGGATGTCTTTTTCTTCGTACTGGTGGTGTAGCAATGTTGAGATTTCGGAAATCTAGTCATGATTCTATTTTGAATTCCTGCGGAGATTCCTCCTCGTATTTCTACCCCAATTCTTCCTTTTAATTCTTTCGCAGTTTTTCAAAAAATCTTCCCGAGAGTTCTTCCTTGAATTTGTCCCAAAGGTTTGCCAGAGTTTTTTTTTCTGACTTTCTCCAGTTTTCCCAGTAGTCCATCCAGAGGTTTTTTACGTATTTGCTCCTTTCAAGATTTTTCGGTGTTCTTCCTGGGATTTCTACTAGTATTTCTCCCACGATTTCTGCAGGATTTTTCACGGGGTCTCTGCTGGAGTACCTCTCAGGGGTTTCTTCCAGAGGTTTTCCCAATATGCTTCCAGAGTTTCTCGCTGGATTCCTCCCGGAGATATTGCAAAGTTTCATCTGAAATTTCTTTCATTGATTTTCCGGGATCGCTTTTCAACAGTTTCTCTCGGATTTTTTGCGAGATTTTTGCAGAAGTTCTTCCAGGCACTTCTTCCAGAGAGTTTTCCGACATTTCGTTTGAATTTCTTCGCGGGATTTTTTTCGTAGTTTATCATGGGATTTATCTAAAAGGTTACCAGTGTTCTTCCTTGATTTTCCTTATTACTTCTCCCTTGGATTACTCTCAGATTTTTTTTACGAAACGCCCAGTTTTTCTCAGGATTTCATTCGAAGTCCTCCCTAGAGTTCTCCAACGTCTTGCCAGATTTCACATGGATTTCTCATTTCCAATATTTCTCCGCGAGTTTCTTACGAGGCGTGGAGCCTCGTAGCCGTGCGGTTAGGGTCACCAAGTTTCTAATCGCACCATGCTATGGGGTGAGGGTTCGATTCCCGCTCCGGGCGATGAAATTTTTCGTGAGAATAGTTTCTTCTCCGTATCCACTGGTGCATGATCCTTGTGTCCATTTTCTAGTGTTAAGTTTCGTTCAGTCTGTAGAGTTTCTGGGTCCGTATCTTTTTTTTTCATTTTTTTTTATATTTTGGCTGGGTGCTTCTATTTTGGCCACTCCCATAAGAAATAGGGTGCGGGCACCGGTTTTGGCCAGTCTAAGGGAAATCATTTTTTATAAAAATAACCAATAATCCAATGAAAACTACCTGTTGAGGCAATGGCTCGGGAGTGGCAGGACGTGGCCTCGGGAGGGACCCTACTTCGGCGTAGCGACTCACCATCAACGGGAACCGGTCATCAAACTACCACCTCAGCTGCAGCAGATCGATGGGAATAGGCGATGGAGCTTCTTCTCGTCACTTTAAACACTTAGAACTCCACTTCTTAGACTCGAACACAATAACTTTATTGAAAGAACTAAATTTCAATTTTTATTCCGAATTACTTTTTACTCGGCACAAATTGCAACCTTGCAGCTTGATAGGTGGGCGATAACTAACTTTATTTTCAGCTTGTGGCGATTTAATTTCTGCTATATTGAACAGCTGACTCGGGCTATGTGTTGGTGAGGTTTGCCGAACCTACACTACTTTAATTTGACATTTGTCGAACTAGTTGCAAAGTGGATTCTGCATTAGCAAAAAATGAAAAAGGCCCTAGCATTTACCCGGTCCTGAACATCGCCGCCACCTTGAAATTCAAAATTTCAACCAATTCAATATACAATATTTCATACAACATCTACCCGTTACTAAACTCATACAATAAAAGAGAAAAGAAAGATAAACAAAGTGTGGAAGTACCTTAACTAAATAGAACTAACTTTCATCTAATTTCTCTTTCGTCTTGACGTTTCTCCTCGGTCGGTTGATCTCGGTGATGCTGTCATCGTAGTTGGCTCTGGCATCAATTCGTTCATTCGCTGACTCCAGGAACGCATTCGGCATCGTTGTAGGAAGGAAGCAGACAAATTTTTGTGATCGGCCGCTTGATGATACCACGGGAAGTTTTCAAGGTCACCACCCGCGTAAGCTGATCGTTGCCGGGATGAATATTGACGATTCGAGCAAGTGGCCACTTCACCGGATGCTGCTGTTCATCGACGAGGATTACGAGTCGGCCGGGAAGAAAAGCGTCGTTCGGCTTGTTGTTTTTGGTGCATAGTTGCAGCTCTTGCAAATATTCGCTTCGCCAATGGTGCCAAAACTGTTGATATGCTCGTTGTGTCGCTTGGAGACGGTCGAGCATGCTGAGGGAAACTTTCGTGAGATCCGGCTCGGGAACTGCGTGCATCGTTGATCCAATTAGAAAGTGTGCAGGAGTTAGACACGCCAGGTCGTTCGGATCCTCAGAAAGGGGCACCAGTGGTCGGCTGTTCATTGCTGCTTCGATTTGGGTCAGCAGCGTCGTCATCTCCTCGAAGGTCAGGCGAGAGTTCCCCAGCTGGCGATACAGATGTGTTTTGGCAACCTTAACGGCTGCCTCCCATAATCCACCGAAGTGAGGCGCCTTTGGTGGACACAGGTGCCAATTGATGGATTCGTTGGCGCAAAAGGTGTGGATGTCGTCGGTGTTTTCCTGCAGCAGACGATGGATTTCCTCCAGCTCATTTTTTGCGCCTTCAAAATTTTTCCCGTTGTCGGAATAGACATCGGATGGTCGACCTCTGCGGGACACGAATCTCCGGAACGCTGCCAGGAACGCGGGTGTCGATAGGTCCCCAACCAGTTCGATGTGGACAGCCTTCGTGCTGAAGCACACAAAGATGCAGATGTAGGCCTTCGTTGGTTGTGCTCTTTTGTGGATTGCCCGAAGATAAACAGGTCCAGCGAAGTCGACTCCGGTGATGCTGAACGGACGGCTCGGTCGAATGCGGTGGATTGGGAGCTGGCCAAGCTGCTGTGTTGCTGGAACGGGACTCGCTCGGTTGCAGCGGAAGCAGGCATGTATTACGCCCTGGATTAGCCTTCGTCCTCGAATAGGCCAGAATTTTTCGCGCATAGCGGCTAGTGTAAGGCGGCCGCCACCATGGATTAGTTGAAGATGGTATTGCTTGGCGAGAAGGCGTGTGTAGGGGTGAGGATTTGGTAGGAGGACAGGGTGCTTGGTAATGTAGGGTTGCTCTAACAAATTTAATCTCCCTCCCACTCTAATTATGCCTTCAGGGTCTAGTATGGGGCTTAGACGGCGGATCGGCGACTTTTTTGAAACTGCATTGCCACTGCGTAGGTGCTTCAACTCCTCTTTGAAACCGTCGGCCTGGGTCAACTTGATGAGTATCGACTGACTAGCGGCGAGTTCCTCTTGCGAAAGTGCGTTGTTGGGAAGCGGATCACAGGAGGGAAGTGTACGGCGTTTTTCACGACAGTAGCGGACAAATCGTAGGCAGTATGCGGTAATGCGGAGCATTGCGGAATGCGAGGAGAATGAGGCGAAGTATGGGTTGACGAGTGCTTCGCTTCTGGTTACTGCCACGACGACCTTTCTACGTTCCTTTCCATCATCTGGGTATTCTGGCACTTGCTCACATGGCCATTGCTTTTCTGGTAGCGAAAGCCATTTTGGTCCATGTTTCCATTCTTCGCATTGGATGAACTCGTCGATTTCCATACCTCGAGATACGTGGTCGGCGGGGTTCTGCTTTCCAGCTACATGGTTCCAATGTGCTCCGTGGGTAGCTGATTGGATGGCGGAAACGCGGTTGGCCACAAACGTTTTCCAATTGTTGGGAGGAGCGCGAATCCATTGGAGCGTAACGGTGGAGTCACTCCAAAAATAGGAAGCGGAAATGTCGATCTGGAGTGCCTCGCTGATTTTCGTATGCAGTTTCGTTGCAAGGTCGGCGGCACATAGTTCGAGCCGCGGAAGGCTAATACGCTTCAGTGGGGCGACACGTGATTTTGACGCTAGTAGGTGGACGGCTACGTTGCCCTGGGAATCAACGGATCGGGCGTACGTGCATGCGCCGTAGGCTGCTTCAGACGCATCAGAGAAGGTGTGGAGCTGGATTGTAGCGTTCGGGAGGAGAGCGTAGCGTGGTACGTGGAAATCAGAGAGCTTCGGTAATTGCTTGGCGTAGCTGTTCCATTTGTCGGCAATCGATTCCGAAACGGCGTCGTCCCAGCCACAAGGTTGCACCCATAGGAGCTGCATCAACATTTTTGCACGGATGACAACGGGTGATACTATACCCAGGGGATCGAACAGCTGGGATATGCCGGACAGAATGGTTCTCTTCGTGATCGGTCCATGGCTAGGTCGTAATGCGGTTTCAACTCGGAAGATGTCTGCCTCGGGTTCCCAACAAATCCCCAAAGCCTTGATGGTTTCATCCTTGCCGAATTGTATTGCGGATTGAGTCCCGATTTGGTCAGGCTCCAGTCCTTGTAGAACTTCAAGCTTGTTGGAGGTCCACTTCCTCAGACAGAATCCGCCCTTCGCCATCAGTTCTCCCAATTCGGTCCTCAGCTGGATGGCTTCAGGAATCGACTGTGCACCACCAATAAAGTCGTCAACATAAAATCCTTTTTTGACTGCTGGTCCTCCCAGAGGGTACGCATCTCCTTCATCGTCGGCCAGTTGAACTAATGTACGCGTTGCTAGGAAGGAAGAGGGTGCCATGCCGTACGTTACAGTCAGAAGGCGGTAGGTTTGGACTGGGTCAGCATCATGGAAGCGAAACAGGATTTGTTGGAACGGTGTGTCGTCTGGATGGTGCAAAACTTGGCGGTACATTTTCGCTACATCACTCACCACGGCTACTGGGAAGGTTCGGAAGCGAAGGCAAATGGCGTGAATATCGTCCTGCACTACCGGCCCTACGAGTAATGCTTCGTTCAGCGAGTGACCGGAGGACGTCTTGGCGGAGGCATCAAAGACGACGCGGACCTTTGTTGTCGTGCTGGCCTCCTTTAGCACTGGGTGATGCGGAAGGAAACATTGGTTTGATCCTTCAACCTCCTCGTCGGACACCAATCGCATATGGCCTAACTCCAAATACTCTCGCATGAACTTATGGTACTCCTCTTTCAACTGGGAATCTCGGTGCAGTCGGCGCTCGAGGAGCTCGAAACGACGCAGTGCTGTAGCTCTCGATTCTCCAATAAGCTCATCAAAATTTTGTTTCCGTGGTAGTCGTACTATGTATCGTCCTTCAGGGTTCCGACTGACTGTTGACGCATAGAGGTCTTCGCATTTCTTCTCGTCCATCGAATAAGCAGATCTGGTCGGAAGTTCCTCTATCTCCCAGAAACGTTCCAAACTTTCTTCGAGCGATACCAAGGACATGGTGGTGATGGAGCAAGCGGATGCTTCTTGGCGGTTCTTGGGGGTATTGACGGCACCAGATACTATCCAACCGAAGGCGCTGTCTACCAGCAGTGGTAGGGAATCGGACAAGTGAATTCTGGCGGCAGACTTGAAGCATGAGAAGAAGTGTTCATTCCCGATGATCATGTCAATACCGGAGCTCAGGTTGAAGTTTGGATCAGCATAGAACAAGTCTTGGGGCAGGTTCCAATCTGCGATGGGCACGTCTTGGGCAGGAAGTTTAGGGATGACGCTTTTAAGGACCAGGAAATCAACGTCGAGAGCGAAATCTTCCTTTCGTGAGCGAATCTGCGTTCGGACAGCATTGCGAGCGTGCTGAGGCTTTTCTCCAACTCCATGAATCAAAACGTTCACTTTGCTGCGTTGCAATCGTAGGATCTGCGCCATGTTCTCGGAGATTATGTTCGGCTGGGATGCACAATCCAATAGAGCACGTGCCAAATGCTCTTGACCATAGCAGTCGACGACCTTGAGAACCACTGTCAACATAAAGACGTTTCTACCACAACCTTGCATTGGAATACTGCATACGCTCTCTTCTGGCTTGGACAACGTGGACGCTGACAGCAGTTCAGCTGGACCCGAAGTGGCTACGTTGGTTTGCACGGAAGACTTGGAAGCACCTGACGACGATGGTTCAACATTGGGACGATTGGAACTCTCAGAGTAGGCAGCGTGGATCAGGGAGTGGTGACGCTTTTGACAAACCTTGCAACTGTACTTAGAGGCACAATTCCGAGCGAGATGGTCGTTGCGGAAGCAGTTGAGACAAAGTCGTTTGGAATTGAGGAGACTCATCTTTTCGGCAATTGGAAACTTCTCGAACTTGTAGCACTTTATCAGAGGATGGCGTTGATCACAGGCGTAGCATTTCATCGACGAACCTTCGACAGCTGCGTGAGAAGAAACCTTGATCGGAAATGGCTTTCTGGGAAACGAAGTTTGTGGCTGTGGAGTGACGGACTGATGGTGCTGGTTAACCGAGATCGATTCGAGGACTCGCATACGACGATGGAGGAATTCAACGAGGTGTTTGTACGTAACAGCATTCAGAGTGGACGCATAATCCTCCCAGGCCTTCAGGGTATCATCATGCAATCGCGTACAAAGGATGTGCTCCAGCATGGTACTCCAGCTATCCACAGGTTCGCCCAGCTGACCTAATATTTTCACATGCCGCTCGAAGTCATCAACTATGGCATGCAAGGCGGATGCAGACTCTCTCTTCATCTTCGGACAGTCCAACAGTGCTTGGAGGTGGCGTTTTCGTAGGAGGTACTCATTTGCGTAACGGCTGACGAGAGCGTCCCAAGCCAATGGATAATTTGCCGCGCTAATCCCAATTGACTCAATTAGTTGAGCTGCTTCACCTTTGATAGCAGCCCTTAGATAATGGAATTTTTGGATGTCCGCCACATCCGTGTTTGTGTGTATTAGTGCCAGAAACGTGTCGTGAAAGGCTAGCCAGTCTTTGTAGTCCCCCGAGAATTCAGGCAACGAGATAGTAGGCAGTTTCAGACCCTTTAGAGTGGAAGGAGCCCCGGTGGTAGTGGGTGGAGGAAGATTTCCGTTCACATTAATAGGAGCAGGAAGTTTAGAGCGTAGGAAAGCTTTTATTTTAAAGAGCAACGGTTCAAAGTTAGAGCGATAGGACAGATTCCTCACCATGCCTTCGTTACCTTCCTCCATTTCCTCTAACTCGGCCTGCACGTCCTCCAACCCCTGCCAAATCACGTCCAAATTCTCCAACCGCAATTCGACCTCGAGCTTGTCCCGTTCCTCCTGGTACTGCGCCATAAACTGCTCAGCACGTCCTAGCGAGGCGAGTAGGGTAGTGCGACGGGAGGCCAAAATCTGCTTTCGGCGTTCGTCGGCCATGCTGCGGATGGTTTGACGTGGGACGAAGAACCTGACGAACAAAAAGACCAGGAAGCACTGGCGCACAGGAAATAAAACACTTGGAAAGGTGCTCACCTGACCAAGGCAGTCAATATGCCTTGTACAATTTCAATCCGCAGGAACACAGCATGCAACGTATAAACAGGCCGTCGATTGGCACTACGGACCACGGCGTGGTCGTCGGGCTGTCCACCAGAGCGTAAGGTCGACACTTCGGGAAACTCACAGGAAGGATTCGGCATGCACAGTCAGTCACAAGCTTCACTGCTGTACACGCTGGCGTTGGATTCGAGGCAAGCACACTAGATGGCCACACCCGGTATGGGTTCGTAGGATTAGGAGACACAGGCACGGAATTCTTCGTAGCTCGGTGCGATGGCGTAGCTAGGCGATGGCGAACGTCCACTTTCACCGTTGATGAAGATCAGCACCGAATCGGCATGCACATGCGAAGCAAAAAGATCTAAAAAGCACCAGCAAATAGCGAGGGATATTGTTGGACAGGCAATTACCTTCTGCCTGATCTCAACAGGCCTTGAATTTATCAAAAAAGCAGGAACGGATCCAGGAACTCGGGGCACCAGGTCGGATGATACCACGATGTTGGATGGCGTCACTAGGGATCACAATAGGTTCTCTTTGTCCCTATTCAGGCTTGGCAATGATGGCGGTATATTCAATAGCCGGATGGCTACTATGGCGTCGAGAAGGCTCCACAATACGGACGGAACAATCGCTTTTGTTCTGTGCGTGGCGTCGAAGATGGCGAATCCAGCGGGCAGCGTGGTCCCGCGGACGGAAAGCGAAAACGGTCGGAGACGTCTTCACGGACGGAATTGCCACACTCCTGGTCACGGCACCAGTTTTATGTTGAGGCAATGGCTCGGGAGTGGCAGGACGTGGCCTCGGGAGGGACCCTACTTCGGCGTAGCGACTCACCATCAACGGGAACCGGTCATCAAACTACCACCTCAGCTGCAGCAGATCGATGGGAATAGGCGATGGAGCTTCTTCTCGTCACTTTAAACACTTAGAACTCCACTTCTTAGACTCGAACACAATAACTTTATTGAAAGAACTAAATTTCAATTTTTATTCCGAATTACTTTTTACTCGGCACAAATTGCAACCTTGCAGCTTGATAGGTGGGCGATAACTAACTTTATTTTCAGCTTGTGGCGATTTAATTTCTGCTATATTGAACAGCTGACTCGGGCTATGTGTTGGTGAGGTTTGCCGAACCTACACTACTTTAATTTGACATTTGTCGAACTAGTTGCAAAGTGGATTCTGCATTAGCAAAAAATGAAAAAGGCCCTAGCATTTACCCGGTCCTGAACACTACCAAAGTGTTGAATGAAAGGCTTCGATCTATACTTTATTAGAAAAATACAGAAATCATTCAAATACTTGATTTTTGTATTACAAGTGGCACTGGCCAAAATAGAAGCATTGTCGCAGTTTTGGTCATATTCTCAGCTTTGGTTTCTATTTTGGCCAATCACGTGTATTTCTTATGGGAGTGGCCAAAGCACCCTGGTCAAAATAGATATATGGGAGCTGATTTTTTAAGGAAAATAATTTTTTTCTTCCAGTTTTTAATCAAAATGTATGGTTTTTACATCTGTAATCATCATATTATATTAGAATCTACTAGTAAAAAAATAAATTTATACCGATTTAGATCGTAACAGGCTGAATACCGCACTATGGCCAAAACTCCGGGCTGGCCAAAACTGAAGCTTCTACCCTACACGTGATTGGCCAAAATAGAAATCAAAGTTGGGAATATGGCTGAAAACTGACTAGAACTATTTTGGCTAGTGCCACTTTCAATGCAAAAATCAAGTATTAGCTTGATTTCTGCATGTTTCCTTCAAAACATAGATTGAAACCTTTCATTTGATACATTGGTAGTTATCATAGGATTATTGATTATTTTTATAAAAATGATTTCCCTTAGACTGACCAAAATCTGTGCCCGCACCCTATCGTATCGATAAATTTTATCCGATAATATCGATCGTTCATTGAATCCTTTGGCCACGAACCATCTCTCCTGTCGTGTTTCGCATGAGCTCATAGACCCGTTTTCAATAAATTTGGCTCTTTTCAGCAAGTATTTTATGCTTTCATTGTGTTCATCATCGTGTTTTGTCACTTAATCTTGTTTGTACACCGCAACTGCAAAGCCTCTGTGAGATTTTCGGTTCTTGTGCTTCCGATTCGGCTACGCGTGCATGCATACCTTTTCGCGAGCTTCCCACGATTGGTTCTCATTGAATCGACTCCGTTTAGACTTCTGCTTAGAATACTTCCTGGGTTGTTTCGAATTTCATCCTCATCAGAGCCACCATCATCATCATGGCCTTCAAAAACATGGCCTTATCATTACGCCTGGAGATCATCATTGATTTTTGTGTGACATATTTTGTGTATTACCCCTTGCATCATGTTCATCTAATTCCGTTTGTCCCGAATTCGTCGAAAATCGATGGTGCTCTATAACAACCATGGGATGTGAAGAGTTAACAAACTTTAGTTCCATTCCTTCACCATCACTTAGGTCTTAAACTAGGTTTAACAATATGGGTAAACAAGTGAGTGGTGAAAAAAACAAATATATGATTTGTGGGGTTACTTCTCTCACTAAAGACGATTTTCTGGTGGTAGTAAATTCGAAAAGTTCATCGTGTAGAGTAGGGCGGGCAAGATGAGCACTAGCGTGGTTCAAAAAATCGTTTTTGCTCCACAGCGCTTATTCGATTCGTAACCAGAGTCTATGCCTTCTCCCAAAATTTGAGCTCATTTGGTTGAAAACTGAGACTGCACAAGCCCTTCAAAGTTTGTATGGGAATCACTGGGAAAACGATGGTTTTTATTCAATCGACCGTAGTATTTCCCCAAGTACCCTACGCTTTATTAGCTACAACTTTGCTGAAGACTGCATTCAAATCGCATGTCTCATTAATTAGTTACCGATTTTTATTCAGAATCTAAATCTTTTCTCATGATGGTTAAACTACTCGGTGGGCATCACTGCATTTTACAGTAAAACATAGTAGCCATGATTTCCGTGTGCTATCTTTGGCGCCATATGCAGCAATGTTGCCTGCTGGAAAGCTGAAGGATCATTGTTAAAGCTTGTGCATTTGGTTCAAATCGATAACTAACTAATGAGGCGTGCGATTTGAATGCGGTCTTCGGCAAAGTTGTAGCTGATAGAGTAGCCTAGGATTACCAAGGGTCAACTAATCCTCTAGGGCACTTGGGGAAATGCTACGGTCGATTGAATGAAGAACATCGTTTCCTCATAGTAATTCCTATACAATCTTTGAAGGGCTTGTGCAGTCTCAATTTTCAACCAAATGAGCTCAAATTTTGAGAGAAGGCATATAATCTGGTTACGAATCGAATGAGCGGTGTGGATCAAAGACGATTTTTTGAACCACGCTAATGAGCACCCTAGGATCACGTTGAGTTTATTGAAAGTTAACACAATTTTTCAAAGTAAGAAATCAAACTTTGAACTAGTCAAATTGTAATCTTAATTTGAACCATTTCGAAATTCATTAAAACGACGTACTTTTTAGGCAAATATTGTCCCGAAAAAGATGTTAAACAGCTTTCCGTATTATAACCTGATAACATGGACTTTAAAAGCATTGAAAAAAGTGTTTTTGTCATGGAAAACATGCAATTGAAAAATCACTGTGATTTCACCCATTTCCCCCCAGAGAAAGCACATTTTCGGTGCACTCGTACAGCTAATGCATTGTATCACACGCAATATGTGAACATGTCAAATGCAAGCTTATTTATCGTAGAATCGACCAACCGAATGATATTCCGCACTATTTGTCATAAAATTATCAAATTTAAGTAATTCTTACTTGGAGAATGTTAAGTTGAACCATTTGTAATCTAAATTTGAACTAGTAAACGGGGGCGAGCTTCCAGTGTTGGCCGGCAGACTGCGCTAGTG
The DNA here is from genome assembly GCF_035046485.1 of Aedes albopictus. Classification (NCBI taxonomy): domain Eukaryota; kingdom Metazoa; phylum Arthropoda; class Insecta; order Diptera; family Culicidae; genus Aedes; species Aedes albopictus. Next base: position 339,966,889 of record NC_085138.1, read on the forward strand.
GTTGTTTTGTTTACTCTTGGGGGATGAAACATTCCAAATTTAGTTTCCAAGTTCCTGAAGACTTTAGAACATTCTTAGTTGAAATTCCACTGTCTAATGAAAAATAGTTATGGAAATTAGCAGATCCATGTGTTTTTCTATTGTTTAGCACAAAATTGGCTGTTGTGAGAGATGCTCGAGCTGCTGCCGCCAGTAGTTCAAATGAGCATGAGCATGAGCATGATTGACCGCCCGCGGTTGCTCCTCTGTTATTGCAAGGACAACTGCATTTACACAAAGAACCTACAGATGATGCTTGGGATTAGCTTTCTCTTCATTGTGTAAATGCTGGAATCCCAATACTTTTCAATAAGCAATACCAGCGCCGGCCGCGTCCGAATGCAGGTCAATTGAGGATAGGGAAGGAAGTGATGACGTGATTCTCGCTTAGGCCAATAACCGAGGAATTCTCTGCGTTACTACGAGAAATCACTAGGAGTTTGGACAGGGGATATGGAGATGTGTTGAGGATTTCGTCGTGATAAACGAATGTAATGTTTTGATTCGCGATTAATAATGCGCTCGCTAAGAAATACCCTTCTAAGCCTTGGATGACGAACGCGATCTATTGTGCCTCAAAACTCACTCTACATTGTAGGGTTTGTACTGGCATGCACTCTCTATGTTTACATTGAGTGTGTAGATGGTGCGAATTGAGTTGTTACGAATGAGCGTGTAGAGTGACAGTTGCGATAAAGTGGAGCGTCGGCGGACGACGGACAGCGAACCTGTGGGAAGTCTGGTGAATCCGAACGAGCGGAGAAAGCTTCTGAACTGGAGAGCTGGAGTTTGCCGTTGCGAGAGTTGCTTCCGGAAGTGGACCCTACAATTGGCGACGAGGATGGGATGGAAGGCCTCGTATACGGTGAATGTTTTTGGCCCCTTGGACGTGTTTGTTTTCAGATGGATTGCTGGCAGGTTGGTTGGTGTTGTGATGATGGGAGAAACGGTGCAAAAAAAAAATTTGGCAGGTGAAGTTAAAAGAGGAAGTGTAATTATTTGCACGTAATTGATGACATAATTTTTGGACAGCTCATTGAGAGAGCGTGCTGGTATGATGTTTCAGTGGAGAAGTGTGAATGCGCGTGGTACAATCGGTATTTATCTGAACAATTTTTTTCAACCGTGGCGGGTTGCCGGTTGAAGAAAATTTTAACCGTGGCGGGTGCCGGTTGAAAGGACAATTGAGACCGTGGCGGGTGCCGTTCGAAAGGAATTTAACCGTTGCGGGTGCCGGTTACAATTGAGGCCGTGGCGGGTTGCCGGTCGAAAGAAACATTTGATCGTTGCGGGTTGCCGATCAAAGAGAATGATTAACCTTGAAAGTCCCTACAAGGGTGCTTGGGAGCAAGGTAGTGATTCCATGGCTTGGGGGCGCCTGGAGAAGGATTCGTAAATTCCTGCAATCAGGTGACATCGAGGTGTTGTGTTGTCATGACTTGAGGGTGCGTTGAATACACAATAGTAGTTGGTAGTGGTTTTGGCAGTTCCTGTAACCACAACATGGTAACATTTCCATGGCTGGGGGGCGCATGGAAATAAAGTAATTTACTTTAGAAGCTCCTTCCTTCAGGTAGGGTGCTTGGGAATAGGGAAGTGTTTCCATTACATCTCGAAGAAAACCAGAGTATATTAGTGGATCCATTGATTGGGAACAGTGTGATGATTGGCAGGATGATGGAGAGGCGATGCCTTGCATGTTGTGTTTCCAGGCAGTGTAGTGTTTCTATGAAGTGATCAGAAAGCGCCACTGTAGCCTAGTGTGTTTGACGTAACTCCACTGCTGTCACAATGTTAATGCCCATATACGCCGGCGGCTTTGTTTACATGCGGTGAACACTAGAAAAGTTTGCTTCATTGATCCATTGATTCTGGCTTGGAAGAGGAGAACAGGGTTTTCGTAGTTCGATGGATTTGATGCAACAGTTGTCACAATTACACCAAGCGAACGTGTGATGTTCGATGGTTTGTGCTAGGGGTGGAAGGGAAAGCGAGACATGTTTTGTTTACTGACCCGGATGCTGGATTCAAGAATGGATTGTTGATTATACCAAGAGTTGCTGAAATTTGGTTGTTGAAGATTGGCTAGCTATCTGTACGCGGATGATTGGGATTGGAATGGTGAAAATTGGTTGGACTTTGTGCGTCATTGAATTGCGCACTTGAGAAGTTGGCTGAAAAATAAAGTATCTAGTGTTGAAAGGAGTTGACATCTATGATTAATAAATCTTACACCGTTCACCGAAGGGGTCAGCAATATTATGAGAAGCAGTGTGTAGTTCGAATGAAGCATAAGTTCGGAGAGTGACACACGTGGCTCCTATCAAATAAGGCACAGACAGAAAAAGTGACAGTAGAGAAAATAGTGACTTCAAGGTTTTGGGTTTATTGTGAATGGCCAAGATGTGTTGTGTCAAGAAAACTGAAATTTTTGAGAGGTAAAGAAATCCTTAAGGTATGTTTTTGTTTGGATTTGTTAAGTGTGGGAACTCACATCGACCCGGAAACCTCTGCACCAATGGAAAAAGTTAACTGGTTGAAGAGTTAAAACATTTGGAGTGTGAAAACAGGCATTGCCCTATGAATTTAGGCATTTTGTCTTACTTTGTCTAGTTTCTCTCATATACATTAATTATATTCATTCACTTGCTTGACGCATAGGTGCAGTGCGGCTTATAGAATTCTATTGAACTTTGGCGAATAGAGTGGCTTCTCTAAATTATTTCCTTGTCATGGAAAAGTGAACATTATGTGAAACTATTGACAAAGCTATTGACTGTTCATTAATAAAAGGTTGGAAATAGAATTGGAAAAGGTTTGAAAAGCCAAGGGGATGTTATTCGAAAATAGTTGAGCCACGTCACATCACGTTGATGTTGGGGAGCATGTGGGCCAGCATGCAAAGATGCAAGGTGGTTGATGGTAGCTGCTGAACACAGTGTCTTGTTTTGTGGATTGTTCTGATAATTTGTATTACGGGGTTTGATAATTAAGGAGGGGAAGGTTATGGATAATTGTTTCTGGTTTCGCGGATGTGTTTTCGTGTTTGACAGATGTTGGATCTCCAGTTAGTCCAATGCAGTGGTGCTTGGGCTGAAGTATACTTCGGGCTAAATTGAGATTTAGCGTCTAAGCCGCGGGCCGCAGTTTGAGCAACACTGTTCTAATGGATAGGGCATGCAATTTCTAACCCAGAGAAGCTGAGTTGGATTCCCGTCTCGATCGTAAGGTATTCGAGACTTCCTGGATGTGATATATCAATGAGCTTTCCACAATGTCTAATAGCAGGTGGGGAAGGTCCTTGATGTTAGATTGCTTATGGAATGTTGCAACTGGGCAGGTCAAAGTCAAGCGGAGGCATTGTGGATTGTTGTTTTCAAGTATTAAGTTGCATAGCGTAAATGATGGGTGCTGAGTGATAATAAGGCTGGTATTGCATTTCAGAGCATGGGTTAAATTTGCTGAATTCAAGGGATTCTGTAGTTTTAGTGTTACATAAAGAGAGATTGTTTAGATGTCAGGTTCATATCATTTTTTTAAAGAAAGGTGGGGGTGTAGGGTTTGTACTGGCATGCACTCTCTATGTTTACATTGAGTGTGTAGATGGTGCGAATTGAGTAGTTACGAATGAGCGTGTAGAGTGACAGTTGCGATAAAGTGGAGCGTCGGCGGACGACGGACAGCGAACCTGTGGGAAGTCTGGTGAATCCGAACGAGCGGAGAAAGCTTCTGAACTGGAGAGCTGGAGTTTGCCGTTGCGAGAGTTGCTTCCGGAAGTGGACCCTACATACATAAGTATTCATTCGCAACTAAGGAGAACACAAAGCTAAACACCGACGCATCTGTAGTTTTCATTTCCGCGCGAGACAATGCTGAACGCGATCGATTCACAAGTATTAACAATATAACACGTGATAAATAAATCAGACAGATCTTACCGCATTGTTCGCCGTCTATCTTTTACCGACCCTCTCTTTTTCCAGAAATTCATGCAGCCTTTAAAATTCATGCAACCTTTAACTCTTAGAACCTCTTTTACTGAACATAAAAACTTGATTAGGAAAAATGCCGTTACTTGAAGTAACGGACTAATCAAAGTGTGCCTCAAATATAAAAATTAGACTAAACAGACAAAACTTAATCTAACAAAAATATCTACGGTAATTGCACAAATATTATCTTAATTTGATACAGTAAACAATAGTATGAAACGAGCTCACCCATTCATGTGCCTCCATTTATCTCTCCATCGCTGGTTGTCCTGGTTTCTTGTACTCGAACGAGGCTAAAAATCAAAATTCAAAAGAACCACTAAATGCATCCACGGTAACGCGTCGAGTTCGAGCCCGAAATATTTTGCTTCCACCGGAGAAGCAAGCGACTGGAATGGAACAAGACACACTCGCGCCGATCGAACGATTTTTCGGTTCTGAATCGAGCTCAGGCCCGAAAGATTTTGCTTCCACCGGAGAAGCACGCGGCTGGAACTGAACAAGAAACACCCGCGCCGGTCGAACGATTTTTCGGTTCTCTGCTGCCGCCAGTAGTTCAAATTAAGATTAAAATTGGTTCAAATAATGATTACGATGGTTCAAATTAAGATTAAAATCATTGTTGACGAATAATCGAATTTTTCAATGAAATTCGGTGCAAATACAAACTTTTTACCATTTAACAGAAAGCTTATACCCGTGGCTTTCATGTACATAAGATTTTGCCGTAGTAATTTATTTCCATGTGGGAGAAAAAATCACTCAAAATTTGCGCTACTTCTAGGCTGACCAGATTTGTCCCGTTTAAATACGGGACACATTTCGGAAACTCAACAAAAAGAAAATCAATGTCCAAAAACAGAACTGCATGTTGTTAATAATGCTATTTCAGCTAGAAAGAACGAATAATTGAGCCAAAAACGTTAACTATGCACCAATGACGAGTGTTTGAAAATTTGGTTGTCCCGTTAAATACGGGACGGATGGTCAGCCTAGCTACTTCGGAAAGCCGCAATATGGTTTAACTTTTGATTACCTACCCTATAAGGAGTGAATGGATCTAGACGTTCACTGGATATTTTTCAACTAAAGTGAAATTATGCACGGAAAAATGAACGAAAACAAAAATGCCAGTACTTAATGTTCTACAATTGGCGAATTACCCTATATTTTAGCAGGTAAACTTGATTTCTACGCTCGTGAGCGGCTATTGGTACACGAGTGGCTATTTATACATTGAGGGTATATTACCCTAATTAAATTCGGCAGTGCTAAATTGTCCTACATGAGTGGTGCATATGTTTATGTTTTTTTATGGAGCAAATCATATTTTATATGGTGCAGTTTGATAACACTTAAAGCCTGTCCACGTTAAATTTCGGACACCAAGTCGTTGGTATCACAAGCAGTCCAGTGGCAAAATATGCAAATGTTGGTGCTTCCTGATTAATTTAATCCTTAATCTAGAAGAAAAGCTTTAGTTCATTCAATTCGGTTGATGTGCGGTAAAGTTATGACGTTTTGAAAAAAAGTGATGAAATGGATTTTGTAAAAATGCGATAAAAATATAAGAAAGTGTGGTCCTGTATCATCAAAAATAAATTGTATTGTACCACCAACGATTCCTGAAATGGGTTTATTTTGAAGTACTAGTCCTGTCGAATTTCTTACGAGTTAAAGGATGTTTATTTTTACAACCAGAATCAAGATTGTTATTAGTGTCTGCAGGTTAAGAATGATAAAGAAATCGATTTTTCGTATGCCTCTTAAACCAGAGATGGTATGGCAACAATATACATATCTAGGACCAAAAATTGCCACCTTGAAGAAGCACTAGCCTTCCTGTACCGAACCATGTTCATGTTTTGATTTATCGCTGTAAGTTTTCAAAAAATCATCGAATCACGTCAATCTATTGTACCGTGTATGCATCAAACTTTGCGCAGTTAAGAAAAATAAAATTTCTAATCGTTATAAAAATACAAATAAACAAATAATATCATGAACAACATGCTCATACGATAGACTAATGACCCTTCTTTGAGTCTGCAATATTTAAAAAATCATAATATGAATTAAAAAAATACTTAAAATAGAAAAACTATTTCATTGCCTTGTTCCTAACTTTGCGCACAAAATCTTCGATTGTTCCTAACTTTGCGCATGCTATGGATTGCTTGAAAAAGTCATCAAAAATACTATTATTTAGTGTTTCCCCATTGAACTAAAGTTATTCAGGTAGTGTGCTCTTAACTGATCTTTGTTGAAATACTTTGTCCTACGAGACAGGGGCGACGGAGGCCTCCGGCAGTTCTTGAATTCGTCTGCGGTTCGTACTAGGCACCTGCCCTGTGAACAATCCAAAATTCATGAGGGGTTTTCCAGTGGGTAGAGATCAAAGGTAAAAGCTTCCTGATAAATGGAGTGATCGTTACGGATAGGAACAATAAGGGATCATTTAAATATGACGTCCATCTTTGGTGGGAGTGGGGTGGGGTTGGAGTTGTCTGAAAAAGTGTGATATGCCATGTATTAGGTATAGGTACTATGAAGCGTGACTGGGTAACCCGGGGGAGAAGGGGGTTCTAAAATTCAAAATAAATGGTGGACGTCATATTTGAATCGTCCCTAACATTGACCGCCGGAAAAGTCAAATGAAGGACTATTCACAAATCACGTAACATTGTAGACAGACCAAGAGTGACTGCCGTAGTGCTACGGTTCATACGATTTTCTACTAATTTCCATACAAAATTTGCTACATGGTGGAGGCAGGCCTGAAATTGTCAATACAATTGTTACATAATATTTAAATGGTTCATAAGTCATGTATTCACGTTCATCATGCATTTACTAAAAGTGCGCAAAAATTAGGAACACAGTGCAAATATTGGTTCCAAACATTGCGCACCACTATTTACTAGTTAAATTGAAAAAAATATTACGAACTGTGATTGATATTACTAGAATATCACCTTTTTGTCAATTAACTGCAAAATTAATCATCGTTGCACAGTTTTGTCGAGGAAAATGTTGATTTTAAGTAGAGTTACTTCTTGGCAGCCGTGTTAAGGCGAGGCAAATTTTGACGTTTTTGTGTATTTTTTGTTTATTATTCAACATAAACAAAGATTTTATGGTAATATAATTTTCGTCAAATAATGTTTATGTTTACACAATGCTAGTGCAATGATTAAACTGGTGAATATGTTGACATTTAGTTATTTTTTTAATTATTTTACAAGAATGCGCAAAGTTTGGACCTGCGCAAAGTTAGGTGCGCACACGGTATAATAAGTCAAAAAGTTCAAATTTCATTAAATTTGTATTGTTCATAATTATACTGAATTGATGATAGTTTAAACTCCTTCGATTGGAATCAAAAGTATATGCTATGAGAAACATTCAAGAACAAAAAACATGCCAGAAAACGCATACTTGTGAGAAAAAGCAAAGAAATTTGGAAAATAGGGCCCTTAAATTTGATATTTCGATCGGATCACTATAATGTCTCTACTGATGCCATAAACTAAAGATATACCCAATGTACATTTTTCAATTTTCCTTCGACCATAACATCATGTTTCAGTGATATTTTGTATGAAGTTGGTTACACCGTTTTCGAGATTCCGCAGTTTTTAGGTGTCCGAAATTTAACGTGGACAGGCTTTACGGAGCATTTATCTATTTTCTATGGTGCATTTTAATTTTTTTGTGCTGCGATATTCAATTTAATATGTGTGCAATTTTATTTTATCATGGAACATTTTAGTATTGGGTAATTCTTGCTGAGACCGGCCCACTATTTACACCTTGTCTTCAAAAATGTTTAAGGTGGCGATTATCCGAAAGTCCTCGCTAAAAAAGTAAAGAAAATGCATTTGGTTACTCGAATTGATGGACCCCCCGTTAGTTAGAGCCACAACAATTTTTGCAGACCTCTTGATTTTTGTCAAATGGTGGCTCATTTATACCGTTACAACTCGAAAGTTTCTCCAAAAACCACCTCAAAACAAATTGTTGTTGAAAGATAGAGCTACTATTTACAATAATAAAAAGTTGGGTCGGCCATATTGATTTTGGCCGGAATCTTGGATGTTTATACCAAAACATTTTTTTCACCATGATGGCAACCACCGATTTTCAAATTTTTTGCATCAATTGAAAGCTGAGACATTTAAAAAGTACATATCAATCAATTAGATTAATTAATCTTTCGCGAAGCTAGAACCGTTTTCGTAAAACACTATTTTTCAGACAGCTTATTTTTGATCTGTCATATCTCAGTGACCAGAGAACCGAATTGAATGAAATTTTGAACGTTTATCAACAATATATTAGTGCTTCACATTGTCTAGGCGTATTGTAAGCCTCGGAGTGTGGGTTCGATTCCCGATCCAGTCGATGAAAACTTTTCGTCAAACGAAAAATTCATCAATGGGCCACTGAATGTTCTGTGTATTGTCCGTTGTCTTGTGTAAGTAATGTGTTCAGTCTGTGCAGCCTCTGGCTGAAGACGGTGTGAATTGTCTTTTTACAAACGTTCAAAATTTCATTCAATTCGGTTCACTGGTTTCGGAGATATGAGTTCAAAAATTTGTTGCCTAAAAATAGTGTTTTGAGAACGGTTCTAACTTCGCGAAAGATTAACCAATCGAGCCCAAATTTGTACCCATGATGCACATATAATAGGTTGACAGTCAAAATTTGAGAATATTTGAAGCACTCTTTGAAAAGTTACAGCATGTTGAACTTCTTTGTGAGAGAAAAAAAGATGCCTATCCCAAACATTTTGGCCACCCCTGTATAGCAGCATAACTATCATCTTCTATCTATCTATAAAAATGCAGTGGCATACGTGGGACCGCGCATAACTCGCGAACGAAACGTTCGATTTGGGTCATCTTTGTTTTATTCTGTTAGTTTTCACCCAAGGAAGGTTTATGAGCCGAAAAACATTGAAAAATTAAGAGTTTTTGAAAATCGATCCACCATACATTTTGACCGGGGATTTGGGTCTTGCCTACAAACTTGAAACGTCAAAAAACGCAGTAGGCAAAACAAAGTTTGCCGGGTACAGCTAGTATTATTATAAAAATAATTTCACATATTTTTTCTGCATTCTCTCCCACCCACAGATACAATTCCGGCGGCAAATGTTTCTCGCAAGTGCACACCAAACACCTCACCGTGACGATCGACGCCTTCACGATACACAACTCGCTGTGGCAGGGCAAGAAGGCGAACCTGCCGAGCAAAAAGGACATGGCCCTGGTGATTTGAAGCACTCGCCGCGCCGGCGGTGGCGCCGATCGCCGACGATCTGTTACTGCAACAAAAGTGCTATAAGAAGGAATTCCTGCGCCTCAGGAATCTCTCGTTTTTTTTCTTGTTTTTGGCGTTCGCGTTCCAAGGAAGGAGCATACCTACTCTGTGTGTCAAAACAACAACTAACCTGTACTGCAACAAGCAAACCAGCAAAAAAAAAACAGGAATGGGACAGTATTTTTCTTCCTTCCCCGGTAAATCGTGTCGTCGTGCGTGTAAGTTTGTCTATTTTTTATTTTCCGAGGGAAAAGTTTTGCTGCAATTATGATGGGTGACCTCATGCAACGTGGATCCGAGGACAAAGGAACAATGCTCTGGGTAGTGAATGTGATTCTGATCATCAGCTTAGGGACTAGGGACTGCGCCAAACGAATTGAGTAGGTTTTCCAGGAGAAACTTGATTGATGAGCTAGTACCGCTTGATTTTCCGCGTTGTCCGTTATAGAATCTTAGCAGAGTCAAAGAGCATCCAGCTCGCCTTTCTTGTGTTTTTTTTCCTCTTTGTAAAAAAAACGTAGCCTTTCTCTTGTAAAATTCTAACCACACTTTCCGCTGCATGCTCTGAATAGTAGGATAACTCGAACAATTAACGACTGTTGTACATAGGCTATTATGGATATATCGATTATATTAGTTAGCGCTCTCTTTCTATTCCTCTAAAGTTACACAGAAAAAAAAAAACAAACGAGTTAAGTTCATGTTCATGCGGAAAGGTCACTTTTAGGAAATCAAATTACTTGTCATTGGACGCGAAAAAAAACAAAGTTCTGTTTGTTAGTAACTACCAACCACACTCTATCGATTGCACACCGTGGTCAATAAATGCGTGTAGGAAGTGTGAAAATTTTCCTCATTTGCATTAGGGGCATTTCTCTGCCTTCAGACAACCTGCCCTGTCCTGAGCATTTCCTGAATTAACATAGCGGGTGGAAACTGATAAAAAGGTCTTTAATTTTACTGATTTTCACTTTGGTCAAGGAAAGTTATTCTGAGGAATTCCATATCACGTAAAGAATGTTTTCTTCTTTGATAAGATGCTGAAAATTCGTTCCATGCGTTGGACTATTCTGATAAAGAAATTTCTGGTATAATCCGAGAAGCAATTTCTTGAGAACTTCCTGGAGAAATTTCTTGAGCAATTCCTGAAGGAAACTCTAGAAAAATTCCTGGAGGTTAAGAGGCGAACCAGCCAAGGGCTGAAAGTCTCTATAATAAAGATAAATCAATCAATCAATCCTGGAGGTATTTTTAGAGGAGAGGTTCCTGACTGAATTCCTGGAGGACACCCTTGAAAAATTTCTGAAGCAATCCTTGGAGGATATTTGGGAGAAATTCCTGGTGGAATTTCTGGAGAAATTCGTAGATCAATTCGTGAAGAAATTCCTGGAGGAATTCTTGGGGGAACTCCTGGAGGAATTTCTGAATGAAATTCTGGAGGAATTCCTTGAGAAATGTCTGGAGGAATGCTTGAAAAAAAAAGTCTGAAGGAATCTCTAAAGAAATCCATAGAAGAATTTCTGGAGAAATGTCTGGGGGAATTACTTGGAGAACCACTGAAGCAATTCCAGGAGGAATTCCTAGAAGAATCCCTAGAGGAATTCTTAGAGCAATCCTAGGATAAATTCGTGGAAGAATGCCTGGGGGAATTTCTTTCATTTTTCATTTTAATTTTGCAGCATTTGGTGGGGCAATGAGAGCGCAAGTCAGTCCAAAGCCGAAGATAAGGAGGGGTAATGGCTGAATAGTCTTTGCTGACCACATAAACGCCATGGGATAGGAAAAGGGTATTTTGGTGTGGGGTTAGGGTGTTGGTACAGACTTGACAATATCAATGCTATTCAGATGCAAAATAATTTTAAGGCTCAATAGTGAATCGCATACCTTCCAAAACCAAAAAAACAATAATCCACAAAATGCCAAGCAAGTCATACAAAAAAGGGCCCGATTATTTATTTTGTCAATTGTAACAAATGGAAACTTCTACCCTCTCCGACTCGCCAGTCACTCCGGAAAAAATGTCCCTTCAGTTCTGGAAAATATATTATCCCCAATTAAGCCTTTAATCGAATTGTCCGCGTGGTCTTGTAGTACCCCTACTAGGTAAGAACCAGTCATTGCCTTGCCATACATATTACATGCTAGACATGACCCCATGGATAACATTTGCATATGTAAAAGCTTTGCTGATGTGACTTTCCTATTAGGCAATTCTCTCATCTCATGATTGTCTTCAAAACCTTGTCAAGCATAGAAAATTGAAATTAATAAACAATACATTACAAGGTTCGAATTCCCATAGAATGAGATCATTCATTCGCACTACAACACCATAGGAGATAATATCACATTGGCTGATTACAGTACAAATGCGAAAAATCTCCCTTTTCCCCCTATCCGCAACCCGGGAACGCGCCCTGTTGGATTTCGAAAGCCTCGGAGACCTTCAATCAGGCTTCCCAAAAGTACCGCATCATGATAGCATTTTGATGGTTGTCACACTCTTATTCCCATGACAGCCTTGTGAATGCATGGTTCATGACAGCCCACAGAATAAAACTCATGCGACCTACAACATCACTGTCGGGAACTGCTCACATGGTCTGCTTTCGCTGTGCGTTCGTTCGCCGATGACAACCTAGGCTCTAGCCCAAACCGTCTCTCGTTGGCTGGACACGAAGTGACGAAAATCGCTGCGCTCGGCCCGAGAATTTTACTTCTGTTGAACGTGTCGAGTATCATGGTATATCGCACGCTCAAAATTATCGACGCGTTTCATGTATGATGTATTTTTTCAAATACAGAATATGCACCTGTAAGTCTTATTCTAGTAGAGTATTTTGCATAGCATTATTTTTTATTGGCATGTGAAATGCACTGCCATGTTTTCAATATAAAAGAGAGTTGAATCTCACATCAGTGGTATATTTTAGCCAGATTACAATTTTGACAAACGCTGGCACAAACTTCTTTTCGCCCCTGGGGCATCTTGTGAAAGGCATATCATGTTTGTAAAAAAATATTTATTGAGCACATATTTTGTGAATAACTTTTAGCGTTAAGCCATGTGCTCCCGTGACAGCCTATGACACCCTTTACGCGACAGCTGGCTTGGTTAGCCGAAGATTGTCATCGCCATGCGGCCAACAATACTGCACTCAGGCAAATAAACCTAAGATTATCATAAGGTCTAACTTATGAAATGGCCTTTAAACAATTCATAACGGCTAGAACGATTTTCATAAGGTCGGTCTATGACGCAGAATCGACTGACAGTTTGGCTTTTATACACATTTAGCAACACGATATTTTCAAGCGTCGATAGCCGCGTGGGTTGGGCATGAGCTCAGTGATCTCGACGTTCATGGAACGATTCCAGTCTGCATCATTTTGTGATTTTTCTGCTCTTTTCATAAGTTTATCTTATGTAATTAGGTCATAATAAGCATGTTCAATTTTCATAAGGTATTCTTATGGCATCCATACTTTACAGTTATGGCTAAATTTCATAAGGTATTTTGATGAATTTCGGTAGTTTACTTCGCTGAGTGTGACGACGTTTCCCACTCGGCTCGATACGACTCGAGTATGCAACTGTCAGGCAAGCAGCCGAAGCAGCGGCTGTTTAATACATCTTTCGCTCATGCGTGTGCGTGCTGTTGGCGATACATTTCTCACTGATGGTGTTGCACACGGTAAAGAGAGATGGTCTGCACACATAAGAGAGTGTCGACTCAGCCTTGCGCGGGATGTTGCGAGAAGGATGTACATTTGGAAAGCCTGCCTTCAATGGCATTCCCATACACTAACCCACATTGCCCATTCAGGGGTCTAACTGGGCCTATTACCCTCCCTCAGTTTGTAATATTCTCACCAACTTGGAATTATATTTTCCCGGCACATAAATGACTTCGACAAATGTTCGATATACTATGCAGCAGCATGATCAGTATAACTATATCAGATGACTTGAAGATCTGATTTTTACAGAATTGTTTGCCATTGATTATACATTCAGGTATTCCAATCATTACTGCAAAGCACATCGGCCACATGCCTGAATTCAAAGCTTCCTGGAAGATATAATCCAAGCCCAGGGAATGCCTGGGGGAATTTCTGGATGAATATCTAAAATAATTTTAGAAGAAATCTCTCACGGAATTCCTGGAGGAATCCCTAGAAGAATTCTTGGAGGAATTTCCAAAGGAATCCCTTGAGCAATCTGCGGAGAAATTCCTGGGGAAATCCCAGGAAGAATCCCTGAAGACATGCCAGAAGAAATTCCAAAGGAATCTCAGGAAAGGAGTTCCCGAAGAAATCCCAGGACGAAGTCCTGAAGAAATCGCAGAAGAAATTCTTGAAAAACCCTAAAGGAATTCTAAGAAGAGTTCGTGAAGGAACTCGTGGAAAAATTCTGGTAGCAATCCCAAGATGAATTTCTAAGAGAACCCCTTAACAATTCCTGGAGGAGTTCCTTGAAGAATTCCTGATGAAATCCCGAAATAAGTTCCTAGATAAATCGTTGGAGGACTTTTTAAAATAATCCCTGGAGCTGTTCCTGAAAGAATCCCAGAAGGAACTCCCGAGTGAATCCCTTGAGGAATTTCCTGGAGGAATCTCATGAGGAATTCCTTAGGTAATCCCTGGAGTTATTTTTAAGCGAATTCCTAACAAAATTTCTGTAGGAATCGCTGAAAAAAACTGAAGGAATCCATGTCTGCAGTAATTTCTGGACGAATTTTTTTAGACGCATATATTTTAGAAACTAGGTATGTAGAAATTCCTAAAATATTCTTTTAAATTTTCTTTGGTGGAATTTTTTGAAAGAAGCACTTCGAATAATTCTAGATGGAATCTAGTAGAATTCTTGAAGAAAACGTATATGGAGAAATCTCTGAAGAAACACCTGCAGAAATACCTCAAAGGATCTCTGTATCTCTTTCTTTGAGAATCCCTGGAGAAATTCCTGAACTAATTCTCAAAAAAAAAAACGCTGGAACAATCACTGGAGGAACCTCTTAAAATATCCCAGGAGAAATTTGTGGAGGACTGTCTGGTGAACTCCCAAGAAGAATTCTCGTTAATACAGATATAAAAAAAATCTTGAAGAAATCTCGGAAGAATGATGGAATTATTGAAGTAAGCTATGGGACTATTCCTGAAGGAATCCTTCGATGCATCCTTGGGGAAGTGTCATTAAGAATTTCTGAAGGAATCATGAGAGGAATTCCTGAAGCATTTCTTGAAACAAGCCCATTTATTAAAACAATGGATAAAATCCTAAATTATTTGAATAGTTTATTTCTTTAGAACTCTGAATTGTTGATAATATTGTTGAATCGAATATGGTCGTCAAAGAGCCAATGGTGATGCAACACGAAGTTTTAGCCAATGATGCAAATGATCACCTCACTAGTGCTCATCACAACTCATCAACTGTATAGGGTATGTGTGCCATCAGTAATCTCATGCTCCCATTTTCATCCTATTCGAAAACAAGCGATTACGGAACTGATTGACTCCGTTCTTTTTGCTTTCATGGGTGCTCACTTCTAACAAAAAATACAAAAATAAGAAACAAAACAAATAGCGCTTCAATCCTTTGTTTTTCATCGGATGAAAATGGGAGCCGCATGCTTAACCCTCTAATACCCAACCCCGCCTTTAGACGGAGTATAGTTTGAGCATTTTTGTAATATATGTTTCGTGGAAAATCAATTTTTTTATATTTTTGGCTGATATTTAGGACTGTTTTGTATATCTCAAAATGGTTTTGGTGTATTTTAAAGCGTATTTACATTTTTAAAAAATCATTGAAAAATTGATGTTTTAGTCACCTTTTAGAAGTCATGGTTTATTTTATATTAAATCACCAGAATTAACATATTTTAAATTTTTCCCAAATCTTGCTATCCTAGTTTAATAGTTTAAGGGAATCGAATACACTCTAAAATTATTTTCCTTAAAATTACACGGAAAATAAAATTTTCAATGAAAAAAATTTAAAATAAAAATATTTCAACAATAATCATAAAATCTCAAAATGTTTTCATCTCAAAAAATCCGTACCCCAAATAGGCTTCAAGGAAAAATATAAAAGTGTGGGGATGTTCAAAAATAAAAATTAGAAAAATTAAAAACTATAATTCACGAAATCGAGAATTAAAAAGAATCATCTTCCAAAACATGTTTAAATCGATTTTAGATGACGAAAAATGATATTTAGATCAAAATCATAAATTTGGGTATTAGAGGGTTAATAAGGGAAGCAATACCCTATTTATCGCGTGCGATTGAACTGTGCACTGATCAGCGATGACCAGCAGCAAAGAGGTGGCAAAACGAACATGATGTAAATCACAAACGATTTTGCACACATCTGACTGGGCCGTCACACGCTCGCCCGAACAGCCGAACCATACCGAATAGGTTGGTTTGCGAAACTACGGCATGAACGCTCGACACGCACACAGAAGCAACATTCGCATGTACCGATACCATACTAATAAAGCTTCCAGCCAACGATGCTTCGCGATAAGCTGTCGAAAAGCATCGAAAGCGATGAAAAGAGATGCTTGGCTAGAACGCAACGGCTCAACGGCGAAAAGGAAGAGTCAACTATGCTGATTAGTGTTGAGTCCGTTCGTGTGCTTCTCGTATGGGAGGTTGATTGAATAAAGCGAGGATGGGTGAAAACGTATTCGTTGTCGAAAGCAAATCGCATCATTTCGCGAATGTTTTCATCAAATAGCAAGCTTGGTGTTAGCGTTTTTTTCTGTTCTCATTTCGCAAAAAAAAACGATGGTTGAATTTATTCCTTATGAGCATGAACCTGAATTTTTTCGAGGTATTGTAATCTTCTTGGGATTATTTACTGTGAATATATTTAGGAAGTTTTACCTGCAATTCCGATGAAAATTCCTCTAAAGGGATGTAGAGGGATTGGTGAGCTCGTTTCATGCTATTAAGTTTTTGTGTTCTACAAAATCTTCACAACAAGTGTCGACTTAATCTTCTAGAATCTAGGTTACTACTTTTTGTTAAATTCTGTATTTATTTAAAATCTTTGAATGGTTCGTCATTTTAGGATTTCCCAAGGGAATTTTACTGAATCTTTCGTAAGTTTCAATTTTGCTTGATTATCTTTTACATATTTTGAGATTTCGAAGATTGTTCCAAAGGAACTCTACTTAATCCTTCCTGGAACTCTCCTTAATCCTTCTAAGATGCACCACGATGACGTACGGCATGATCAGCGAACCTGTGTGGGTCATATTGACCCCAGCATCAGGTTAAATTCCCTTATTATTCTTTTGAGATTCTTCGTAAATCATGTTTCTGAGATGCCTCTAGGACCTAGATAATCTCTATGGAATTTCGTTTTCTTGGAAATATCTAATGCATTTTTCCGAAAGAGAGATAAAAAAATGCCTAATTTTTCACGGGCTAGCATAGGCGTTGTTTTTAGCATTAACAAGATTTAAAAGTTTCTTCTGGAATTTTCAGAAATCCTTTCGTAATATCTTCAGAAGGTTCTCCAAAAAATCCACAGTTCTAACAACAGCAGCTTGGAATTTCCAATAGAAGTTCCACCAAGAATTCATCCATAAGTTCCCTTTGAGGAGGGGTGCCCTCCTGGATTTCATTCTGGAAAACTTCCAGGAGTTGTTTCTAGGGATTTTCAATTTGATTTTATTGAAATTCTTCATAAGTTCCTTTTGGGAAAATTTTAGGAGTTCGCTCTAGGATTTCCTTGTGGAATCCCTGGGAGTTGTTCAGGAGTTCCTGAAGAAATGTTTAGATCAAATTTTTCCTTAAAAGAAGTTCTCGTTGGAATCCCAGAATCAGCTCCTGAAAGAATTCCCAGGAGGAATCCATAGAAGGAATTCGTTGAGGAAATTCCAGATGTGTTTTTTGGAATAATCCACAAATGGAGCTCCTATACTGTAGTGAATCGCATATCAGTATCATCTTTGCTGGATTTCCTATGCAAATGGGACAGGTATGCGATTCACGGCAGTATAGTAATACCCAGAAAAAAAAATCCTGGAAAAAATTACGCGGACACCGTTTTTAGTCAGAGGCTGTACAGACTAAATGAAACTTAACACTAGACTAGGGACACACGGAGCATGCACCAGCGGATACGGAGAAGAAACTATTCGCACGAAAAGTTTCTTCGCCCGGAGCGGGAATCAAACACTCACCCTATAACATGGTGCCATTAGAAGCTTGGTGACCCAAACCGCACGGATACGAGGCACCCAGATGGAATTTCTGAGGGAATATCTATTAGGAATTCCTGAAAGAAATTCACAAACAGAGTATCTGGAGAAAGTTTCACCTGGATAAATGCAAAGGAAGTAGTGAGCTATACTAATTTTATAGGTCGCTACTTAACGTTACACTCTGTATTCGGATTGGCGATCAGTTAGGTGACCCTAGTCAAAATAAACAAGTACCCCATAACAGTCTGCGCGCCAACCTGTTGTAGGTTTGGAATCCGTTATCCGGAAATTACTTTAGAATTTCGTCCCAAAGAGTCTATACTACATTTCCCAAAATTTTTCTCGGAGTTCCTCGGAAATTCTTCCAGGCGTTTGTTCGGAGATTTCTACTGGAATCCTTTTGGTTATTGCTGGTATTACTCAAGGAGTTTCTTCTCAAATCCCTCCAATAATGTTCCTGAAATTACATCTCGTAGGAAGTGTTTTTGGTGGGATTTCTCAAGGAGTACCAGGAGCTTCTTTTTCAATTTATCTAAGTGATCCCATGCAATTCTTCAATGGATTGGCACATATTACCCATCCGTCCCCAAAGGGTTAAAGTGATTAAATTTCAACTCATAGCCAAGCGCTAGCGCTGGAAATACGATTAACTATTTTTTTGAGGTTTCCCAGTTTAGTTCAGATTTGTGTGAATCTTGCTCATTATTGAGTTACTTTTTTTTAGCGTGTAAGAATGTTTCTGGGATCCCTCTGGGTAATCTTGCTTGATGATCCCGTGTGCTACTCTGAGATTTCTTGAGGAATTGGTTCTTCCAAAGGTTCCCTTCTGGAATTCACCCACATATTTCTTCTTAAATGCTTCCATCATGAGTTTTTTTTTCTGAGATTCCTGCTTTGATTTCTGTAAGAGTTTCTACTAAAAATCCTTGATTGTTAATATTCTAGGATTTTTCTATGCAATCCACAATAGTTCATCCAAGCCTCCAGAGGATCGTTCTGAGATTCTTTCGAGCATGTTCCAGAGAATCCTCTAGGTCATCTGGAAGGGTTTTCGGTGATTTCGTGCAATTTCTTCAAAAAATATATTGGCATTGCTTAAGAAGTTTCTTTTGTGATTTCCGCAGAAGTGCCTTCAAAATCCCTAAAGGAATGTCTCCGAAAACTCCATCAGGCGTTCCTGCATAGATTCTCCAGGAGTTTGGGATTTCCGTTAAAAGTTCCACCAGGCGTTTTTCCATGAGTTTCTGTTTAGATTCCTCCACGAATTCACGAACTTCTCAGGTGTTTTTTCCCTGTCATCTCTTGGAATTCCCCCAGAAGTAGGTACTTTAAAAAAAATCCATCTGGGATTCCTTCACGAGGGTTTTTACGGGACAGAATTTTGGGCTTTGTTCAGGTAATCTCGTACAATTTCGTTCAGATGTCTCTCAGAATTCGCTAAGAAGTTTTTGTTTGAATATCAAACAGTTCATGATCCATGACAGGTTCTTTCTGGATTTAGACCACGATTCCTTCCTTCACGATTTCCTCTAGTTCCTTCTAGTTCCTGCGGTAATCTTTACATTTTTTTTTTCTGAAATACCCCTATACTGCCCCCACTCGCATAACAGTCCCATCTTTGCTGGGATTCCTATTCATATGGGACATTTATGCGAGTGGGGGCGGCATACATTCTGTCTAAGATTTCTCTGGCAGTTTCTTTTCGGGTTCTTCCAGGAGTTCTTTCTGGGAGTCTTCCAGAATTTTCGTCTGAAAATACTCCGGGAGATCTTTTTTGAACATTTTCATAAGATCCTTTTTAGAACTATCCAGGAGTTCGTTCAAAGAATCATCCAGGAGCTCCTTGTGGGAATGTTTAAGGATGTGCTCACTATGAATGGGGTGACGTGACCCAACACGACTCGCATATAGAGTTACACGGCGTGTCATTTCATTTGATTCGAAATTTATTACCTCGATATGCGAGTCGAGTTGAGTCGCGTCACTCCACTCGTAGAACAAATACAGGAGTTTCTGTAAAAATCTCTAGATCCAACTCCTGGATTAACCGTCAGAATGAAATCTTGAAGTAATCCCAGACTAAGCTTCTGCAGAAATCCTTAGAAATTCCTAAAGAAATCCCTAGAAGTTCCTATCAGCAGGAATTCTCCAGATAGCATTCCTGGAGCAACCCACAAATGGAGCTCCTAGAGGAATTCCCAAAAGATATTCCCAGATGTAATTGTGTTTATTCTGCGAATAGAGTGACGTCACGCACGCAGCTCGACTCGACTATCGAGGTAAGAAATCTCGAATCAAATGAGGTGACTCGCCATGCAAATCAAATGGAGAGTCACCTCATTCGAGTTGAGATTTCTCGTCTCGATATTCAAGTTGAGATACATCACGTCACTCCATTCACAGAATGAGCACAAATTTCTGGTAAAATCTCACAAATTCTGGGGATTTGGATTGTGAAAAGAACCAAATCATGTGCGATAGTGGAATCGAGTTCAGTTCTGCGTCTAGAGTTATTACTAAGGAAATTACTCTTGGAATTTAAAAGATCGAAGATCTTTTTGAAACTATCCAGGAAAAAACTTCCACAGACGAGTCTGCGCGAAATTTCATGTTCACTACTAATAGTGAATCCCTCATAGAATTGTTCATTGAATTGCTCTTTATGATGAAATAATTGCTGAAATAATAGTTCTAGAATATATTTCAGAATCCTACCCGGAAAACTTCCAGGAATGTGTGCCGGAATATTCAGTTTTAGTATTTCAGAAAGAACCACTTGAAGATAGCGACACGTAACCTGTATAAGACAATGCATCGTTCTCCACCGACGGCTTCAAAATATTGAAATATTGGTTCTGAAAACGCATCTTACGTACGATTGACGAAAATCAGTGGCAACAAAATACCTATTTCATTATCCTTTTTGCCCGCTTTTTTACTTTTCAAAGTTTTTTAGAAATCAGCTCCCAAACAGCTTATTTCAACAATAACTCACTCACACAAAAGTACTGACGGACGACAAAGAAGATGTAACTAAATAACTAAAACAAACACAATTTAACCTAGGAAATTGAAAATAAAAAAAAGTAGATAATAGTGATATAAGTATTAATTTATTTCATCCCTCGTTTTTCACCCCCCACCCCAGGGTAGCTTCCCTCGTAGTAGAAGTTGTATAATTCGAATTTGCATAGCGTTGCTGTCGTTCTTCTTGTTTTTAAACCGTTTTCGTTTCGTACCTAACCTCACTCACTTGGGGCGACGCCGTTAACACCGAAAACCTTTAAACCTAACCCAATTGAACGCGGAACGCGGACAAACCCCCGGAAATGTTTCGATCAAAATGACCACAGCAGCCAGGAAAAATCTGATGTCGGAAAACAAAAAAACTGTATTATTATCGAGAGGAGCTGAACAAGCCGCGAGAAAAAGTCCATTAGTTGTGTAAGTTGATGTTTGCGTGTTTGTGTGCGTGTGTGGCGCGATCGAATTCCCATAAACACGCAGCTGAATAAAAAAGACTTTTGCGAATGTTTTTACATTTTAGGTTTTAGGATACTAATTCGTTTTGTTAACTTTTTCTGCCGCGGTGGTTGTCGTCGCGGACCCCGCGGACAAGTCTCTCACAAACACACACACATACACACACACACAATCCGTGTCTAATCATTACGTTTAGTGAAGAATAATCATGATGGAAGTAATACTTGGTATGCATATAATTTGTGGTTAACG
This sequence comes from Aedes albopictus, assembly GCF_035046485.1. Taxonomy (NCBI): domain Eukaryota; kingdom Metazoa; phylum Arthropoda; class Insecta; order Diptera; family Culicidae; genus Aedes; species Aedes albopictus. The sequence goes on from NC_085138.1 coordinate 339,988,208, forward strand.
CTTAACCTTGTGCAAGAGAAGGTGGGAATACGGTAACAAGGAAATTGAAATGGGTGCATTTGTGCAAACTAAACTAAAAATAAAACAAGAAATGATTAACTTATCGATGACTCAAATCAAACACAGAAAGATGAGAAAGAAAAGAGAAATGTTATTGAATAACTATTTAGGGCCGTGTATGCCGAAGTATGAAACAAAAAAAAACAACACTGTAATTCCTAACTGATTTATATTTTAATCGAACTACCAACGGAATGAAAAAAAAACAAGATATGATTCGGCTGTTGATGGAGATGGACTTCCAGACGCAGCAACGCCACTTAATTTACTAGTAATTTGTTCTTTAATTAATTAAAAAAAATCCTCACCTCTTTGTTCGAGAATGTATGTACATCAACCCAACCTCCTTAATATTGTGTATTAGTCTGATGGAAACAAAAAACAAAAAAAAAGAGAAAACAACAACAAAAAATGAAACAAACCAAGTTAATGAACGAAAAACCAATTTTATTTAAGGATTAAAATATAATCGTTTTTATTAACAATCCGCACCAGGTGTTGATTGATCCGAAATCTTCCTGTTGAGAAATTTACTTTGTCATGTGCTCTAATTTCCGTTATATTGCGAATTTTTTGAAAAATTTCCACTCTGCGGTAGCCGCCGAGTTCTACCGCAGCTGTCAAAGTCCTACCGCAGCCATGAAAATCATCCTATCATTGAAAAAGATGGGCAAATCAAAGTATGCTAGCAAGGTGAAAATTTCATTATTGCACTGAAAACAACTGAAAACCAACAACAAACAATAATCATCGGCGTCATATCCAAGGCGTCGCTTGGGCTAATCAATGATGCCTCAGAGAAAATCAGTAGTCTGACAGCTGCGGTAGCTTTTCGATCTACCGTAAAACGGAAAATTTTCTCTAAATTTGTAATATCACATGGAAAATAGCGAATAATTAAAGATATGCCTTCATTTGTCGTGCAAGCAAATGTGTGTATGTAGAAATTTTGCATATGAAACATCATATTTCACAACCACACACAACCAATTTCGACCCGGACATCAATTTGCTCCCGGTTTATGGTACCGTAAAATGGACTATCTTTGACAATGTGGGTAACTTTAATAGTACGACTGGCATGGTATAGTATAGCTTATAACTATGATTCCTTCAATTAGTTAAGAAAAAGGCAAACGTAAATCAAAACTATGCATATGAAAGTCCATCTTAAACGTATTTTCATTAAAACCGAGTTTATATTTAACTTTTTGGGCAAAAAATAAAAAAATGTTAGTATTTTTGTCATTTGTCAACTTGAAGGGGTTGACAAATGACAAAAATACTAACATTTTTTCAATCTACTGTATCACTTTGTTTCGACTTTTTCTTAATGAATGGCCTCTTATTCTTGGTAGATCCATCATAGAAGATTTCAAATCTGGCCTTGAATCTCTTAACAAAGTGCGTTTTTAAAAACTGGAATCAATTTTGTAAATTGGGAAATAAATCTCCATACATAATTAAACGCCTAAAAGTATGCAATGCACTAGTTATTTGGGGTGATACACAAATTATGTCACGCAAAAATCGACCTTTTTTAACCCCCCTTCCCCCCTATGTCACACTTTTTGTATGGGACCTCAATATTTTTTGTTAGGGTCGTCACGTTGAGCAAAACCCCCCTCCCCCTAAGGACGTGACGTAATTTGTGTACGACCCCTTTCAGGTAATTAATGACGAATTTCGCGCCAACTCGACCAGTGGTTGGCAACACCCTCTCAGAATCGAATGAAACTTGGTGGGCATGAAGACTAGGTTTTTATAAGCAACTTTGCATACTTAAATTTTCGAAAATTTTCAAGAGTAACATTTGAAGAGGGCCTAATTTTTTTTCGAAGAATTTTTTAAAATCAATGTAACTCAAAAATGACAAGACCTATAGAAAAGTGTTGTATGGGGGACTTTTAGAGAATTGTCCAAGCTTTCATGAGAAAATATTTTAAAAATTCTAAATACATTTTTACACGCTAAAAAATATATTTTTAAAATTAAAAGTCAATTTACAGAAAATGCCCACATTTTTATGTTTTGAAATTTTTTTTCCAAGAAAGTCAATATTGTTGCCTTACTTTCCTCCATACATCACAAGATGGGCACTTTTAAGGAAAAAAAGTTTTTCTAACAAAAACTATTTCATGTTATTTTTTTTAGCGTGTTGCGCATTAACTCGTACAGGATGTATCAAGAATCCTTATACCCATTTAATAACACTCAATGGGCATTACAACTTTGTTTGATTGGGTGCCTTCTTTTTCTTGGCGTTACATCCCAACTGGAATAGAACCTGTTTCTCAGCTTGTTTTGATATCTGAATGCTTAAAACAGCATTCTGTTTGCTGAAATTGTATTATTGTGTGCCTAGAACCAGTGAATTAACATCATTATTAGAAGCGAATGATAAAGAATCGGTTTTATTTCAACAATGGCTAACCACTGATCGATGCAATTTGGAAACTATTACTAAGACTATAGACGAGTTTGTTCCGTATTTTGTAGAAAAAGTTGATAAGCTTATAACTCATGATTTCATTTATAAAGAACAATCCTCATTTTTTTGCGGGATAAAAAAGAATCTCTTAAACAGGGTGAAGTATTAACAATTTGTGACTTTTCAGAAAATTATTCATTTATCATTCAAAATGCAGCTCAAGGTTACCATTGGAATAATTCTCAAGCTACCATTCACCCCTTTGAAGTGTACTACAGAAAAGAAAATAAGTTGGAAAACTTGAGCTTTATAATAATATCTGAAGTACTTACACACGATACAACAGCAGTTCAGTTATTTATATCAAAACTGCTGGATTTCATTAAACAATCGATTGATTTCTCAAAAATTACTTTCATGTCAGATGGAGCAGCAGCTCATTATAAGAACAAAAAAAAATTTGCCAGTTTGTGCAGTTTTCGGTCCAATTATGGATTGGAAGCAGAATGGCACTTCTTCGCAACTTCACATGGCAAAGGTCCATGTGACGCTGTTGGAGGTACTCTCAAGCGAATGGCAAAACGAGCAAGTCTTGCTCGAGATTATCGAAACACAATCACAACTCCTCGAGAACTGTATGACTGGGCAGTTAAACAGTCAGATATACATGTAACAAAATTGAATTTCTGCTTTATTTCAAATGAACAATATGCAAAAATGACGGATGAACTTGAAGAACTATACACATACAGTCACGTAAAAACAATACCTGGTACACAACAATTTCATTCATTTGTGCCAATTTCTGAAAATCAAATTGAAGCGAAGAAGTTTTCGAATTCAAAAGATAATCCAAAAAAATTTACTTTGTTTCAGATAGACTAAAGATCTAATATTCAAAGAACGTTACAATAGAATGTATAAAAGAAGGATGTATATATTGTAGAAAAGAAAATAATTGAATACACATATACATATGTACATATTTCATCAATACACAAGCGTTTTCATTGATATAAAACCCTAAAAGCAAATTTGTCTTGAGCCCTTTCCAATATCAAGCACGTTTTCAATGTCAAGCACGTTAAGATATTAAAAAAGTAGTTGAGCCCATTAAGTTTTAATGGATTGTCATTAGGATTCTGGATACATTACTGTACGAGTTAATGCACAACACGCAAAAAAAATAAAATGAAAAAGTTTTTTTTAGAATCTTGTGATGTATGGAGGAAAGTTAGGGAACTATATTGTCTTTCTTGGGAAAAAAAAATCAAAACATAAAAAAGTGGACTTTTTCTGTAAATTGACTTTTAATTTTGAAAAGATTTTTTTAGCGTGTAAAACATTTTTTTATATTTTTTAAATGTTTTCTTGAAAGCTTGAACAATTCCCTAAAAGTCCCCCATACATCACTTTTTTGTACAACTTATCATATTCGAGTTATATTTTTTGTGAAAAAAACGGCTAATGCGCAACACGCTAAAAAAAAACAACATGAAAAAGTTTTTGTTAGAAAAACTTTTTTTCCTTAAAAGTGCCCATCTTGTGATGTATGGAGGAAAGTTAGGCAACAATATTGACTTTCTTGGAAAAAAAATTTCAAAACATAAAAAAGTGGGCATTTTATGTAAATTGACTTTTAATTTTAAAAATATATTTTTTAGCGTGTAAAAATGTATTTAGAATTTTTAAAATATTTTCTCATGAAAGCTTGGACAATTCTCTAAATGTCACCCATACATCACTTTTTTGTACATCTTATCATATTCGAGTTATTTTTTGTGAAAAAAAAACGGTTCAAAAACTTTGACTCTTTTTAAATGTTAGTCTAGGTTAATTTTGAAAAAACAAAATACGCGAAGTTGCTTGAAAAGGTAAAGTCTTGAAACCTACAAAATTTCATAACATTCTGAGGGGGTGCTGCCAACCCCGAAGACGAGTTGGAGCGAAATTCGTCTAATGCTACTTTGTTCAACATTTGTTTATAAAACATTCAGAAGCAACACAAACAAGAGAATTCACCATGAATAGCATGCAATTATATGTGGTTGTGCCGTTAAAAATATAATTTTACTAAGATAATGGTTTTTTATAGCTGAACTCAATGTGTTTTTCACTCAGTACTCCCCAAACTCATTTTTAAATGTAGAATTTTACTAAAAAATCCATGTTTTGTCATAAAAATTTAATCTAATATATTCCACAAGGCTTTTTTCATCATGTTCATACTCCTAAGATTTCAAGTTGTGATGATACTTTAGGATTTGATGTGTTTTTCAGGGCACTATCAAAGTTACCCCAAAATAGAAGTATGATTCTCGCGCATATGAAAAATTAAAAGTCACCTAATACATTTAACATTATCGGATCTTTCAATTGCAATTGATAACTGATACCCCAGTACTTGTTTTAAAAATATTAAACAAGGGGAAATAATGTTACATGAAAAAATATCAAGAAAATTTGCTGAAAGACTATCAAAGTTACCCCGTTTTACGGTACTTTGAACACATAAAGTGATTTGGATTGCGAAGATTTTGACCGACTTTTCGAATACACAACTACCACAGACAAACAGACTCACTCTGGGACAAATCGACAAATGATATCTTTATTTTATTCGACACTAAAATTTCGTAAACAGCAATAAAAATGAGGCCATATAACGTTCAATTTGAGTCGTAGGTAGTTTCAGAATAGTGGCGCAGTCGTGTCGGTACAGGGAATGACCAGAGCAGAGATTCCGACCGCAGGGAACTTTCGAACGCGTAGGAAATACGGAAATCGGTTTACTGTTTTCGAAACGTGTTTTATTCTCGGCGTGTACAAAAGGTTATGACAAATCTAAAACAATGCAAAGTATTACAGAGGAAGGTATAACGTGTTTCTCTTTTTGCTTGTGTTCAGTGTGCTAGCGCCTGTAACGTAACACCAACAAGTCGATTTTTTTTTCGTCAGGAAGCGCTCACTGCGAGAGCGATTGCAATTGGAAGCTGCACTTACACTGTGTACAGCGCCTTAATGTATTCTATTCTAATTCTACTATATCGAATTGGTTGTTTTTGCGCTGCTGTTACTTTTCTACCCTGTCCAAGGTAGAATGATGAGCACGAGCATGTTGATTTGTGACTCTTGTTCCTTTTCCAGTTCGATTGGGGGTCCCTTATGAGTTGTCGTTTCGACGATAATCAATTATCCGGATCCATTTGAGCTATGAGCTCAGAAGAGGGTCAAGGTGCCAGCCGCTCTCGTGGGGAAGAGCAACTGACGAAATACCGGCCCAGATAACCAGTAATCGTATAACATGTTGCATAAGATGATAATGTGGAGGCCATATACGTGCATGCCGCCATTTAGGCGCATGTAAAATGTACGCATATCGCCTCCACTTTAACATCTTATGCAACATCTTATACGATCACTGGTTGACTGGCGGGGCCGGGATCGAACCCATGACCAACCATCCACTTATGAAGTGAACGTGTAGCCACTACGCCACGAGCCCCGGCTAGAAAGTTTTTTATACTGAAAATTTGTTCTAAAAATTTTGGCTGAGGGGGGGTTTAACCCTAACCCTCGTTTTCCAGCGTTTCACTTTTCAATGGTTGATTCACATCGTTTTTTCTCCTGTTTGACGTTTGTTAACTACCACCACCTCGGTATATAACGGTTTGCGAAACACCAGTGTGATTAGCATTGGGCAATTATGTTTTCGTGACGATCATTTTAATCGCAATTTGTTCTGTGTTAAAACTAACATACATATTTGTATGTGCACGCCATCACCATGAGGATAACACATACTCAACAACATTGCTTGAAAAACTACGAGTGCTAGCATGTGCTCCTCGAGCAAGGTCCATAGAGGACAGGTGATTTAAGTATTTTGTACATGGTGTATTTGGTGCGTGGGTGAATCTTTTTTGACAACAGTTTCTTCTGGAGGCCGTAGTAGACACGACTCACTCAACTGTTGTCAGCCGTCAGTAAGGATCCACACGGAGAAACTGAAAAACTCAAAATTAGGTACTTTTAAACTCAATTTTGAGTTCTTTTTCATCTCCCTTTTCATGCGCTCTTTCTGTTGTTGTCAGAGAGTGAAGAGAGAAACAGCCCAACTTTTGCAGTTCAGTGCGTCAAGCCAACACTGAGTTTCTAGCACAGTACTCAAATTTGAGTGAATACAACCTAGTCAAAATTTCAGTTGGGTGAAAAAAACTTAAAATAAGGTATTTCTTTCACATGGACGCAAGCAAGAACAACCCAACAAAAACATCGATTCCATCAACTCAAAAGTGGCTTGACGCCCGCAACCTCGAAGTTGAGTGGAAAGAACTCACTTTTGGGTAGTTTCGTCTCTCCGTGCAAGGTAGACGAATTCCACAACTAGGTACCATGAACTTACTTACTTTTAGTCCTGAGCACCCATGGTGATCAGAGGGCCGAAGTCGTTGAGCCAGTTCGAGCCGTTGAATGGGGTTCGATAACACTAGGTTGTTGGCCTAAGGTCCCCTATCCACCGTGGTGGGGCTGCCACCTTAGGTAGAGGTGAATTCCATATTCAACCGCTCGATGCAAGAACAGACGCTGTTTGAGCCGCACCTCCTTGGTGACGCTCGGTACGTACATCCTTAATCTAGCTGAAATCTGAAGGACAACAGTGCCCAAGCTGTACTGTCAGCTAAGCACAAAACTCTTAGCTGGCGTTCTTTGTCATCGATTGACCCGTGCGTGGAAACATGAGGTAGGAACTTGTGAGGGCCAGAGCTATGTTTGACGCTCCTTGCCGAATCAAAATTTTTGTTTTCCATCAGAATTCCAGGAATGCAAAGGTGTTTATGTTTTCAAAAGAATTTTCGTCTGATCTTACTTTCGGAAAAAAAAAACATTTTTCTTCGCACAATGGTCCAATTTTGAGAAAAGCTGTCAGAAACTCAATTTTTAAACATCTCTTAAATGGGTTTCTGTATTATATTGCGCATTGCGCAGTTAAAAGTGCGACGAGGAAGTGCGGAATCTCAAATAAAAGTGCGATTTGGTGTCAGATCGTTTCGGTGTCTTCACCGCACTTATTCATTAGCTCATGATGTGCGGTGAAGACACCGGAACGATTTGATGCAATATCGCACTTTTATTTAAGATTCCGCACTCTGTCGCAGTCCAGTTAGCAATGCAATAAACTATATCATCATTCATCTACAATATCAGAAGCGTTGACTGTCTTTCAAATAAATTGGAAATCCTGATTCTGTATCTTTTACAGCGCTAAATAGCTGCTGATGGAAATATTGCTGATTTTTTTTGATAAAGAACACAAGCAAGTTCAACCTCTACAAAAGTCTAATAATCTAAGTAATTCAATGGCTTCCAGAAGTTTATTCGTATGTTTTTGTGTGTATTAGGCACCAGCACAGGAAAAATAAATTAAAATAACACTTTTTTCTTCAATTTTTGCCACGTATTTTCAAATCTGGACTACTGTGCGGCGCATCATATGTTGGTTCTTTGTGTAAATGCAGATAAATGCAAATAATAAGTGTTTGACATGTTATATAATTATGCAAGTACACATTTCTGAAGAATTTCAGAAAGAATTGGGTTACTTTGATAATTTTACATTGATTGTCGTCGCCCCCTTCCGTTTGTCCTCTTCTTGTCGTTGTCTACCGATAAAGTCCATTCTTTTTAGTTCCGTTACAGATATGGACAATTTGTCCCATCAATGTTTTTAGTTGTACACTGTGCTGTGGAAGTTGGAAGGAAGGGAAACGAATTTTTGCAGTTCGTTTCTGGTTCTAGCGATGGCTATGAACATATGAATATACATGAGTTGTATATGTAGAGAAAAGAGAGAAAGTAGATAGAAAGATACAAAGTAGGATGAAAGGGACGGGTCAGGAATTGAACCTATGACCTTCTGCATACGAATCAGAAGCGGTAGCTACTAGACCACCACGCCCGTTTGTCAAACTTGGTTACGTTGTATGAAAAAACAGCTGGTGGTATTATAGTTTTGTCCGTCACTGTAGCTCTTAAACTGTTAAAATGGTGATTGGTTTTGGAGTTTCATAGAAATAATTAATTCATTGCATCAAATCCTATAGTATCAACTTGAAATTAATGGAAAATAAATTGCTTCTGAAATATTGTGTATTCTGTTCTATCTTTAGGTCTAGTGTAGAGGTTTCGACTCTATTCAGAGTGCTGCTAGAAACTTGGCAAAAAAAACTAATGAGAACTTGCAATACATACTTCGTTCTAATGTCACAATCGCTTCAATATCAGGTCGGTATTAGAGATGCAAGGTAAATTTGCAGAACTTACTAGATTTTATGTGTTTTTCATAAAGTGTTCATATTGCCTTATTGGCCAAATTACCCCGACTATCCTTGCACAGAAACTAGGAATAGGCTCATTGACATAATCCATTGTTTATGGTTAGGTACACACTTGAACATTCAACAATTATTCCCCTATACATTTCAAATTTTTCGAACCCTCATAAATGGCGTGATCTTCAAGAAGTCCGGTGTATATGTACAGTAGGAAAAAGGGCAGCAGCAATGGAAGAAAAAAAATGTTCAAAAAATATATTTATCAAAATAAATATTATTTACCTTACATAACCACTGATAAGTCAATTTAAAGTGTCCTTTATTACAAATGTTTAAAGTTTGCACGAGGCAGTAGATACATTACAGAACATAAATCGACAAAAATGCTACGCTCTTCATGGATGTCCCATCACCATGCTGCATGCATGCATGCGACAGAGATAACAGCGATCACCTATTTGAACAAACTACCTCCAATTGAAAAAATTAAAAACTTTCCATAAGCTGCTCAACTGCGTATTAATGGTATTAATACGACGCTCAGGGTATTTATCGGCCAGAGATTCAACCTGTCGCTCTCTGTCTCGCTCACGCCCAGCAAACAAGCAAGCAAGGACTCCATATAGCGCTGTTCAAAACAAGAAAATACGCCGCTGCGTTGTTGGTTGCAGTTTGCTCACATGCAGACTCACACGTCCGTGTTTATTCGGTAACAAACGATCGAGCAAAACAGTCTCGTCTCAAATTTAATCCCACGGATCAAGTGTAACTGCTATAAGCACATATTCGCAAAATTTGCTCAAAACGCACCAATACCATCTACCAACCAACATCAGCCACGCGTATCAGGTGTCGTTGGTGTTTCAAGTGGTGCATTCTTTTGTGGGCGTGTACCCATTATATTCGCAAAAAAAATCGCACGATCACCGTATCTCAGGTAAGTCACGAGCGAGCAGGTATCCAAGGCGCACGGCCACAAATTAAGCCTCATTAACAACTGTCCGTTATCAGGATTGCCGAAAAGAAGTACAAAAAAAATGTGACCGAGCAAATAAAGAGCTTCCCCCCTGGGGCGATAAGCGTGCACTAAACAAGCGTGCTAACGAGTGTTCAGTTCACCCTTTCTGTTGTTTCTAGCTCGAGCCTCTGCTGATGATCCGAGAAAGGAAGGAGTCTTACCGATAAGCCAAATCCATCAAACCGCACCGCCTCTAACCCTTTAGCGTCGCTCATGGCCCTTACCTACAATAAGACAAGTGCGCCTTTGTGTCCCCTATTACACAGTGGGAGAAAACGAGCTCAAATTCCCACAAAAATATGCCAATAATCTCTGTGACAGACTCAAAAAAACTTTTTTTATAAAACATCACGAGCCGCAACTACATTTTGTATCGATGTTCTCCGATTGAGCTGAAAATTTCAGGGTTTTCCATAAAACCTGGAAAGTCAAGGAATGTAGGGAATTTTGTTGATAGCCAGGGAAATTCTTCACGACGAGCATAAAACGATGTAGAGTAACTGACGTATTTTCGGCAGTTTTGTTCTCTCCGTCATGGGGGATTTTCTGAAACCTGTTGCACTCAGAGTTGGCCTCAAATCCTTCCCAATCAAGCTGGATTATATGCCCAATTGTCAGGCAAGTTGGCTCACAAAAACCCCCTAAGACGAAGAAAACAAACTTGCCGATAGTCACCTTATAATATTTTATACAAGCTCTTACAATTATGTAATTTGGAAAACTAGCTTAAGTGTCTCCCTATACTGTTAAATGCATGATTTCCGATTTACAATCAAATCAATGTATGATCTTAATTCTGATCCATTTTAGTGGAAATACCTAAGCAGGGCCGGATTTACAAATGTGTGGGTCCGGGGCTACAGTGTTGGGGGCCCTTTATATGGAGAATATATTTTTGCTGATTAAACATGCAAATAATTAAAAAAATATTGTTTATTTTACAAATATAATAATGAAGGTACCGTCGTTGGGGGTGACAATGGATCAAAACATTATCTGAAATATATCATCAAATATTGCAAATATCGAATCTAAAATTTTATCGTGTCATCCAGTAGCTCCTGTCAAAAAAATAGATTCTAGAGCAAGTGGTTAATTTTTAATCAATCATCGAAAAAAGCTTGAAAATAACGCCTTTTTAAAATACCACTCGATAAAACATCACACTTTTAGGTGGATTGATAATTTTCAGAACCTCAAACTTATATTTCAAGCCTAACTTTATCAAACACTGTATGTAACATATGTAAACTAAAAAGAGATTTTCACATGAGGTGCTGAATTTCGTTAAGGACTTCGTGTATCACTCACCTTTGGGGATGATTTGTGAAAAAAATACCCGGATTTTCACGTTTCTGAAATGCTCAATGTATGAATTGCTATGGAAACAGCGAACTTCCCCTTCGATTTTCTCTGTTCGTGGATTTTGTTAGATACGGTGTTTGGTAAAGTTAGGCTTGATTAATGATATAATATAGTACTGGTAAGTATAGGGTGTCCCAGAAAGTATGGGCACAACTTTGTATAGCGAGAATACATTATTTTTTTAACAAACAACAATTTCTATATTTTTGTATTTTTATTCAAAGTATTTTTATTGATACTTGTAAAAAATATACATTAAAAAGAGTTTTTTTATGCAGAATGTTTAAAATGAAAAAAGAACTTTCAAAACTCCTGCACAACCTACTTTTTTACAGTTTTGCCAAATACACAATATCGAAACAATTTTTTTTTGAATTTTTTCGGCATGATATATTCGAAAACATGTTTCCCCAGATGCTTGATTAAAATTTTTCATAAGAATATGGTTTGCCTGTGCGTACCGGCCCTTCAGAATTTTGAGAAAATCGAAAAAATCGCTTTTTCTATTTCTGGATGAGACATGTCCACATTCATTCGAGTTTTAAAACATATTTTAACGAGAACAAAGATAATTCAATGTATACATAACAAAGCTGGAGTACTTATTTAAAAAAATCTATAAAAAATTCTTCAAAATGTTTTCAAAAACACTCAAGTTCAGCAGATACTGTTTGACTCTGCTCTGCTAGAATTTTGGGGTTCCTCTAGAATTTTGTCGAAGATTTTCTTCAGGACTTTTTCTTAAGGAATTGCACAAAAATGTTAATAAGTTAATTTGGAAGCAAAATTTAAAATTTAATGAATAGCTAGACCAATCATAACAGACTTCCTCTGAATAATCACGACACATCTACATCTTGCCCGGGGCCCAGGCCCTCTGCCTCCCATAAATTCGGCACTGTACCTAAACTACAAATTGAAAGCAGTGTTCAGTGTGATGTGATGAATGTGATGAAAGCTCAGTGTGATATATTGCGACATTTGCACCCATTTAGACTCGTCCGAAATTCATTATCATCACAGTCGAATTTCGCACACGACTTCGCAGCGGCTGGCATGCACAAGTTCGGTTGAGTTCAAGACAGGGACGTCGGATGCACAACAGGTAAACAAAATAAGCTTGATTAGTGCTTAGATAATTAATACATAGATTTGCAACTTATGAAAATAATCGGCAACAAAACAGTAGCGCCTATCAAAGAATGGTGGTCGACGGGTGAACTATTCATTTCCTCCTCCCTGCGCATTTGTAGCCTGTAATTTAAGGTATCCAAGCAACCTTCAAAACAAGGTTTGAAATTTGTTATCATTTAACTCAAACAAGCTGTCAATTCGCGTTTGTTCGATTTGAAATCGAAAATAATATTTCTGAGTACGGCCAAAGTACGGCTTCCAGACCAAACAATTTATTGCAGTTCTGGGGATAACCAGGTATGTCACACAATCTGTGTTGGCCTAACGTTGTTTTAAGCACAAACTAACGCTATTTTTTTTTCAGCTCACGCGATGTGAGAAGTGGGAGAAGACATGTGACGTGGTCGGCAGTTGAGAAGATGCTTATGTTGGCCGCAAACATTTCGAGACGCAGATTTCTGAAAATTGCGTTAAAAGAATCAAGGGTAAAAATTGATTAGATTGTATTATAGCGGTAAAAATCACTGGTACAATTTATTTATAGGCTGAGACCAATTGAATCTCGTCTGAGTGATACTCATTTCCAGACTCCATACACTTCAAGTTCCATGGAAATTCATAAGAAAATGATTTCAAATCTCTTAACGGACGTGGCGGGAGAATTTGAGATCGATCACAGATCTGTGGATCGATGGTACGCGAGATTCTGCTTCAAATATACTTTTGGCGACAAGATTGTACGACGACCCCATTAATTCTTTTTACCATCTCTTATTTATGAAATTCGTTTATTAAATGTGAGAAATGTAATCACACTGTACATTTGTTCTACATCAACAGTGCCCCTATGTCTACCATCTGGATCAAAACTACTCCTGGGGGTCGTGACCAACTGTGACCAACAGTTCGGAAAAAGATAATCCAAACTAATGACGGGGGATGGTACTTGCTGATGCGAGACCTACCAAAACAAAATTCACCATTTAAAGTTGAGCATGTTTACCCGGGGGACTTTAACAGTGATTCTAGCAATCTTAGGCTTATTCTAGTACAAAAACTTATGCTTTACCAATACATGATTAATTATGATTCCATGAGATGTGTGGATGCGCTGGAATAGATTTCGCGAAAGTCTTTGGTTGATCATTAACACTTTTCAATGCAATCCCACCAAACTTAAAAAAATCGATTTGACCGTAAAGAATCCATCGGGCTCGAATGCTCGATGAAGAAAATTAGTGGAGTGAGACGCCTTCTTCTGTTTGGACCAATATAAGGTGTAGAAATTACGATACGCTTTAAAGCCAATTGGGTGGACAAGGTATCGGTCCGTAATTAACAACACGGATCCCTACAAGCTGGCTGTTCCGGTGGCCCTTCTGAAAATCCTAGTTCTGAAGTGCGTACTCCGGGTTCGTCTTGGGTTAGTCTCATTTGCTTGTCATTTGTTTTCACTCAATACACAACACGTTAGTTGCCAAGGTTTCAGCAAAACCATCAAGTGCGCAGGGTAGTTCAATTGAAAATGCGCACCCGCTTCGGTGGATTACTTCACCCGTCGACCAACAGGTGGCATTAGGTGCAACCGCTGCAGCGATGCCAACTGCATGCATACTGCGATGGTTAAGTTGGATATCTATGTATTAATTATCTAAGATTAGTGTGAAATTTCGCTAGGAAATGATGATTCAGTGGATTCTCAAATTATCGCAGTAGTCTAAACATTAATGAGGAACCCAATACTGAACTCAATATAATGTTTAATTAATTTTCGGTCCATTATTTGGTGGTCAAATTATTGGAGGGAGGGGGGGGGGTTGTTTTTCAAAGACTGGTTTTTTATTTTTTGTATGGGAAAATCGGAAAATCATCAACTATTGAGGGGGCCAAACCAGGCTTGCCACCCCCCCCTCTAAGTTAGTTGGCGTCTATGTTTGGTGATATCGTTTTTGAGATACCTCAATAATTCCTACATGTTGATGTGTTTCTAATGAAATTGTTGGCGCATTCAGTTTGAAGATGCCCTGTGCGTTAAGCATGGAAACATTTTTTTAAGCATGCAAGTTTTGAAGGGTGACTTGTATGGGAAACATCGTACCTAACATAAATCGCCTAAAACTATCAAATTCGATTTAGTAAAACGAAATATTTAGCATGAGTCGTTAATATAGATGTTAATTGAGCAATTTACCTTTTTTGATTACAAAATATTCCCATGCTTAATGGCTTGCAGTCAAAAAAGCCCAAAATCGCATATTTTGCCCTATAAATTGAGGTATACAGTGTTGGACAAAACAATAAGACCACCTGCCAATTTTCATACAAAATGGCCAAGTTTGACGATGTGATGCTCGGTTTCTAGTGAACCGATTTGGCTGCAATTTTGACAGTCGCCATGTAGCTACATGAATATTGATTTGTATTTAATTGATTCAGTTCTGTTCACTACATCCAAAGTTACAGATATACGAAACGAAAAAAAATAATAGGACCAGATTGCCATTATTTATAAACCTGCACATAATACTATATGGTACGCATCATTGGAATATCTTATGAATTCGCAAGTTACACAGCGCAACATTTTGTTTTGTCTCAAGAGCAAACTTATGTGTCTCTGAATGATTTTGGCCCGCTGAATCCGACTCCAGCACGTCGCAATTTTGAGCTAGAGTGTCAGACAAAACAATAAGACCACCGGTCCTATTTCATACAAAATGGCCAAGTGTGACGATATGCTACTAGGTTTCTAGTAAACCGATTTGGCTGAAATTTAGACAGCTGACATGGAATTACGAGAATTTTGATTTGTATTAAATTGATTGAGTTCTGTTCACTACTTTCAAAGTTACAGATATACGGAGCGACAAAATTTAAACACCAAATTTTTATTATAGTTATTTGTGGTTTTTCGCCCACATTTTTTCACCAAACCATCAATATTATAATATTGATGGTTTGGTGAAAAAATGTGGGCGAAACTATGATAAAAATTAGGTAAAACGCAGGGCCGGATTTACGGGGGGGCCAGGGGGGCCATGGCCCCGGGCCCCCACATTTTAGGGGCCCCCACAAAATCTGAATTCATGAAAATGTGAAAAAATAAAAAATAAAGTAGTGCACTTTTAAATTACTATCGTTTGGAAGGATGTATATGATATGTATTGGTTTTAATTGGAAAAACTGTAGCTAACTGTCCTGCGACTAACAAAAACTTCCACCAAAACTTGTAACAACTTTTGAATAAAGTAATCTTGTGCAATTGCACAAGATATTTTAACAGCAATTCTAGTGAAATCATCTGAGTTTCAAAACTGAGAAGAATGGAGAGTTAAAAAGTTCTTGCTTAGTACTGATGAACATTTTTGAATATATTTTGGAGAATTTTCCACGGAGTTCTTAGAAAAACTTCGGAAATTTCAATAGTTATTCATTTTTATTTTTGCTTCATATATAGGGTTTGATTTTAGTTAACAGACTTACGACCTATTTGAATTGAACCCAGATCTGTTAAAATAAGATCTAGAGGAACTCCAGCAAGAACTATTTGCGGATAATTTTGAAAAGTTTTTGTCTGTATTTCTTAAAAAAAATAGTCGAGTTCCTAAGAGATTTGTTTTTTGAAATAGGAGTGTAATTTTGATGAATTTCTGACAAAATCTATAAATTTATCATGGAAATTGCAGAAGAAATTTTTTGAAAAATCTTTAGAATTCATAATAAAATCTTAAAGGTTCTATTTTTTATTCGGCTTTAAAACCAACAAGATTCTCACAAAAAACAAATCTAGAAATTTCACAAAAATCAAAAAGAAGTCAGAAGTTCTGTGAGGTGAGGAACTCATCACAGATTATCGCTAAAATGTCCTAAAAAGTCAGTATTTGAATTTTCGTTTAAAATAGCTCTAGAAAATTTCCATTGCTCCATGAAGTTTCACCAGAAATTGGGTTCAGAATTTTGTCGAAAACTCTTTTGGGAGGTCACTACAAACAAACTTCCCTAGAAGTCGCAAGTTATAACGTGATGTTGATAATCGACCATCAACTCCTCCAAAGACTACTCTAGGGCTTGCGCTAGAAATTCTTTTTAAAGCATTTTCAAAAACCACTCCAGCTAATGGGCTATAAATTTTACTAAAAATTTCTCGATGGTCTTCCTCAAATTATTCTGTCTTTGTGTGTATCTTTGAATTTTTATGTCACACTAGCGAAAAAAGTTTTCTTCTTTACATAATTTCTTGTATCATTGTTGTTATATAAGAAATTAAAATCTGGATTTTTGTTAGGAATCGGTAGCAGTTTTTTTTATATGATCCCAATGATTTCCACAACTACTATAAGATATTTTGTTCGATTTTTTCCATCTATATGAGCAAAAACATATCATCTGAAAAGAGGGCCCCCACAGCATTGTGGCCCCGGGCCTCCACATTTGTAAATCCGGCCCTGGTAAAACCCCACCAGGGATATGCAAACGTTCTGCATGCAATCTGTCAAAGATGTAAATAAATCAACAGTAAAGAAACTATCAATAATTACGAGGAGAGTATGAAAAGAATCCAATGACGAATTTACTTGAGATCTCATTCCCTCGCAATTCTACAAGTCGTTTGAGGCTTAAGAAGAGAAGAGCACAACGGAACTGATAAGATAGGTAGAATATTTAGAATGATGAAAATCTATTCCTTTATGAATGAATCACACTTAGATTCGTTTTCGCTGTTCGGTAAAAAAATCGCAGAAAATAAAAACGGTTAAGAGGAAAAACAACAGTTTTTCGGTTATAATCGTTTATTTTACAAAAGTTCGGTAGTATAATTACTGAATCGATTGTAATTTCTAACTTAGACAACATAATACCGAAATCCAACGGTAATTTGTCATTGGAAATTACCTTAGAAATTCGGTAATTTTGGTAGGCTCCCGAAAATTTAATTTACCGGACGTTTGGTAGTTGTAGAGATTACCGAACGTTCAGCTGTTGAAAATTCGGTAAAAAAAATACCGTATTACGGTACCTCGGAGTTCGGAATAGGTCGCTATAGGTCCGATAGGGCAGTGGCTTCTATTTTAGGTACTTTTCCGCTATAACTCAGCCAATTTTGAACCAATTGACTTGAAATTTTATACACGGCTAGATACTATCCCACAGCGTTCCAAAAAATGTGTCAATTGGTTCAAAATTGACTGAGTCATAGCGGAAAGTGCTCAAAATAGAAGCCACTGCCCAAGTGGCTCCACAACAAACATAATTGCTGTTCAACGGCTGAATAACCGCTCTTAAGCTTGATTTTAGACGTTTTGGCTGAATAAGCTGTTATTCAGCTATCATTGTTACTAAGGCCGGTTCCCTACATGTTTTATGGGGAATAACTGTTGAGATTTTTTTTATTTAACCTATAATTTACCCATTTGTACATATGTACGTTGACTTTTTAAAGAGTAAGAAACTCTGAAAATTTGGAAGGAGAAGGTTAAGTTATGCCGTTTTATTCCATTCTCTAAAAAAATTATAATTGTATTTGTCATCCAACATTTTACAGCTGCAATATTAATATTTAAAAATCCCTGAAAGCTTGAGAACGTTGTCCTAGGTTGTCATTATTTGCAATAACGCCCGTTATAAAGACAGCTAAAACTATGGATAAAATGCATCCCCCGAAATAAAAATGGAACTTTTATATTCAAAACCGAAAATCATATAAAACTATGAAAATAGTCCATTTCTTCAAAATAAATACCAATGCGTGGTTAAAATGGAAATGTTATAGAAATAGACTATTGGAAAGGAATTAGGAACTGGCTCTGAAAATAAAAGCTTAAAACACTGCGCAATGGCCCAGAGGCGCACTTTTCTAGCAGAACGAGAAGTTAAAGCTTAACAAATCATAGCTATACAGCAAGACCTTCCCTTGGATAGCTGGATAAGACAGCGAATATTAGATATGTTTTTTGTGATATTCATTACAATATTTTCGTCATTCATAACGAACATACGCGCCAACTTGTGAGGTAGTTGGTAGTTTTTTTCGGCTAAATGCACTAGTTTTCACGTGAAAATGCCTGATTTGGATGAACAGCATCGATTTTGAAAGTATTTCATTGTTTTTGAGAGGCCTTGCCCCTCCCAATTACGTCACAAGTTGGCGCGTATGATTACAAATTTTTGTAATGAGATATTTTAGACATTGTTCAGACATCAGATCCAATGTCGTCCCGAATGATGGATGTAGGGAGGGGGGGGGGGGGGGGGGTTGTGAAGGTAAGACGGACATGATTAGGAAACACTCTATTTTGACAGTGTAAACAATGCGATGATTGAAATTTTTTCTCCATACTATTTACTTCAACTAATTTGCAAATTAAAATCTATTTTGTAAATTGGAAACCTCCATACACTGATAAACGCCTAACAGTATGCAATGCTCTGGCAATTTTACGAAACTCAAACTGTTCCAACAACAAAAATTCTAATATCAACGATCATCAACGATCAAATCTGACTATACATGTCAATGGTTGCTACTCCGTTATTGATCTGAGCTGGTATCAATTGCACTGAGATCCAAATGAATAAGGGCTGGGACACTTCACTTATTCTCACAGTGCAATTCTAGCAGCTCATACATTTTGGATCAATACCGGCGCCGGCCACGTCCTTATAGTCAGTTGGGAAGGGAAAGGAATGTTAGAGTGTGCTGGTTGTTGCTACTAAAGACCGAGATCACCTCTGCATCCCCACATCCAGCACGGACTGGGGTATTTGTTAGACGGAAAGGATGGGAGATCTGGGAGTCACCGTTGGGTCGGTGATGCGATCCATGGATAGGGAGTTATTTATAGTGTTCGTAAGGTGATAGATTAAGGTGAATAAGGTCAAGCGGCACAGCACGCTTCGGTTGCATAACTTGTAGGCGTTATATACACTGTGCTGTGAGTGGAAATTGGAAGGGAGGAAAACGACTTTATTCCAATTCGTTTCTGGTTCTAGCGATGGCTATGAACATATGAATATACATGAGTTGTATATGTAGAGAAGAGAAAGAGAGAAAGAGAGATAAAGTGAATAGAAAGATACAAAGTAGGATGAAAAGGGACGGGCCAGGGATTGAACCCATGACCTTCTGCATACGAATCAGAAGCGGTAGCCACTAGACCACCAAGCCCGTCATCCAACAACAAAAATTCTAATATCATGAATTTTTAAACAAAAAAATCAATATGAAATGCTTTACACGGCATTCACAATCATTTTTGTACTCCACAGATTTCATCTGTGAACAATGTGTGGGTTTTAATATGTTTCTCATGGCACTATCAAAGTAACCCCAACACTCTCCGTCTTACCCACCCTCAAGGCGGACCGTTTTACCCCCAAACAACGCAAAACATTCATTCCACCACCGTTACCTGAATTTCGTTGTGTATAGGATGGTTTGAAAACAACTGAGAAACTCAAAATAAAATGCGAAAACTTAGCGATTTGAAGGTAAAAAAGCTTATTTATTGCCGCCTCAAAATTAGATCCCATAACAAAAGCGTGTAACCAGGTAAATGATTGTTTATTGTTTGCACTTTTGACATATGTATTCTCTCATGGAGTGGTTCAATAAATCATCAACTGATAAGAAGATAGAGTTAATCGTAAAAGAAAGCCAAATTTCAGCTCTTAAGTGACAGAACTAGGCAGTGGTCCGTCTTATCCACCCGGTCCGTCTTCCCCCCCCCCTATAGGGAAGTGGAACCATCTCGGCAGGAGTCCTATTTTGGGCAGTCTTCTGCTATAACTCGGCCAATTCTGAACCAATTGACACAATTTTTGAAACGCGATGAGATACGTATAGTATCTAGCCGTGTACACAATTTCAAGTCAATTGGTTTGGAATTGACTGAGTTATAGCGAAGAGTGCCCAAAATACCGACCGCTGCCCAAGTGGTTAGTACTAGAATTCAGTTTTAATAAATATTACACCACCTTAAAAAAATATATATGATTATTGATTATACATTAACCCTCTAATACCCAACCCCGCCTTTAGACGGGGTATAGTGCTAAACATTTTTGTAATTTTTGTTTCGTGGGAAATCAAAATTTTGATATGTTTGGCTGATATTTAGGACTGTTTTGTATATCTGAAAATGATTTTGGTGTATTTTGAAGCGTATTTACATTTTTTTTTAAACCATTGAAAAATTGATGTTTTAGTCACCTTCTAAAAGTCATTGTTTATTTTGTATTAAATCGCTACAATTAACATATTTTAAATTTTTCTCAAATCATTCTATCCTAGTTTTATAGTTTAAGGGAATCGAATACACTCTTAAATTATTTTCCTTAAAATTACACGGAAAAATAAAAATATTTCAACAATAATCATAAAATCTCAAAATGTTTTCATCTCAAAAAATCCGTACCCCAAATAGGCTTCCAGGAAAAATATGTGAGGATGCTCAAAAATAAAAATTAAAAAAATCAAAAACTGAAATTCACGAAATCGAGAATTAAAAAGAATAATCTTCCAAAACATGTTTAAATCGATTTTAGATGACGAAAAATGATATTTAGATCAGAATCAAAAATTTGGGTATTACAGGGTTAAAGTTGCTGTTTGGACAACTTGCCTTAAGCGCGTACAGCCAATGATTGAAAGCAGTTTCTTAGGGGGCATCCATAAAGTACGTCACGCTTAGAGGGGGGGGGGGGTGGTTTGAAAAGTGAAACAAGCAATGTATTAAATATAGGAAAACCCGTACGAAGGGGGGAGGGGGGTTGAAAATTCACATTTTTAGCGTGACGTACTAAATGCATGCCCCTTACTTGGTAGCAGTTACTGTAAAGCCTGTATCCGCAATAATCGGGACACAGAAGTGAAGCTGTACCTCTGTAATGAATTAGTAAAATTAACCAAAAAAATAACTGAGAACTCTTCGGTGTATGTTTATTATTTGTGCCAAATTTCATAAAATTTAATGCACTACTTTTAACTGTGGATGAAAAACAAACAAACCTGGTTTTAAGCACTTTGTACAATCATGACCAATTTTCATTCGCAGATGTTCAGATGTTTTTATTTCGCTACAATTGGCTTCTTTAGACCAAGCCCACTCATGGGCTCAATCAAGCGTTTTAACGTTAAGTAGAGCCCCGAATAAAGATGCGAACCGCACCGGTCGCTGCTAAGTAGGGCTCGAAAGCGAAAAGTTTACGTACGGTTCGTAGCAGGGCTTAGAATATAGAGACACGCAAAGTACGGTCTCTATCCGTAGGCTCGTGCGCTCTCTCGCGTTTAGCTCTCTGGGTAGCGTAAAGAGGAGACGAAAGAACATGAGTATGGATTTGTTGCCAGCCATATAGTTTCTAGAGGATGATTTTCTTGTTTTGTATAGGTAGGAATTTATTTTAGTTTGCATCAAATATTTGAAATTTTCAACCAATCAATATCATAGATCGTTACACGAATAACACAACAAATGGTCTGACATAGAATTGTGATAGAGTGACGATACAAACGCAGAAAAATAATAGGTTTTGATTGACAAGCTTTGCTTAAGTATGTTATGAATAAAGTTTTCACTTCTTCGCCAATTTTAGGATCATGCATATCGAAAATGTATTGATTTTCTCTTAAAAATAGTTACGATTGCTCATAATCGCACCTTTAGTTTTCGATTCGGCCGATCGTTTGGAAACTAATATTTGAAGAAATGTATAGTGATTCAGTGAGTTTTGCTGTTTTAACACGTACATGTTTGAGCCGGGTTTTCTACGCAGCAAGTAAAGCTTAGTTTCGCACATTTAGAAAAATGTCCAAATAAATAACTCGCGAAGTTCGTTCCAACAAGTTTCAAAATTATCGTCATCCGACGCAGATTCCGGTGAGAAGATGTACGTATTTTCTAACCCGAAAAGAAACTATTTGACGGTAATAAGTGACCACAAGGTTTTCTTTCTTCACTTTCCGGGCTGAGATCCTCCGCTTTGAAAGAGCTGTGCCTCGCGTTTCTTTTTGTCGTGTATATTATGTTTCCAGTTCAAAACCGAATTAGCGACATTTTTTCTTTGACTTCCGCTGCGTTTGCCTTGCGTTAAACACCATGTCGGAAGTGGGGCGCTGTATAGAGCACCAGGTGTACAATACAGCGCCCCACTTCCGACATTGTGTTTAACGCAAGGCAAAAGCAGCGGAAGTCAAAGAAAAAATGTCGCTAATTCGGTTTTGAACTGGAAACATAATATTTCAAAAAGGCAAAAGAGTTTTGGTTTGATTACTGTTTTTGAAAATGGTGGTCGTCAGTGGGTGGTTTATTAAATATAAATTTAAAAATATAAATTAAATAATCGAGACATTAGGAAGAAAGTGTGCGAAATGGGTAACTTCACCGTCCACGCATCCTTCCTCCCCTGTAAATTCGAGAAGTACCTTGCCGAAATAAAATATTCTGTACTCCAAGTATTTCGAAGAATCATCTTTGCGCGTAAATACAACGCAGTAGACCAGGCCGCTTTGATGCATGTGTCATATCTCTGATATGCTGCAAGCATCAGTATTGACAAGAAAAGTAACACGATTGCTTTCCAGGGTGATTCCGCGTATGTATGAGATTAGATAAGAGTAGTTACGATTTTTCAAAGATGCATTGACTGTACCTAACTCAACTCAGATATCATAGAAACACTACAGTTATTTCTTTTTGTAAAAACTAAATCATATCGATAAAAATCTTAAAAAATGTAGTCGAGCTGCCAAGTTTCACCAATTAAAATAGGCGGTGTGCAGGACTGCCATATTGTAGGTTCCTCGTTATAGAAAAAGTAAGGCGTTGGATGTTAACATACAACAATTGTTGTATGAAGTGCCAAAAAGGAGAGTGGGCTCATTATGTACTTTGACAAATACGCAGTCTACTACAAGCGCATAGAATCTGCTTTCAACAAAATATTCATATACCAGCATCCAAAAGATCGCAATATATATTAAGATTTGCGAGTGATGCTTTGTAACTAAAAGCTTGTGACTGAGTATAGAATTAGCTGATGTTAAAATACACGTTAATGAAAAAAGGTTGCGCAAACTTATCGCAGACTGTTAGAAGACAGCTTCTACTATGACCAGGATTCAAGAATCTTGACCTACGCGAAGTTGTAAAGGAGACAACTACGTTATAAATGTGTTGGTAATGCAAGGGATGTAATTATTCAATAAACCTAATTATTAAAAAAGATGCTCATAATCTCAAATTCAGATAAATTTCTTGCGAGAAAGGCAACATGAATATTGAAGAGATGGATATTATTTTAGATAAAAATTCAACCTACAAGTCATACAGTACACAGTTAGAAAAAATCACCGACTTCGGTAATGTTTTACCGAAATCTCAACCGTTAAGTTTGTTTTACAAGAAAAAATCGGTAAAGGTAGCAACTTTTACCGAAGTTCGTTAGAGTTTGACAGATAAACGATAACATTTTACCGAAATTTGTTATTTTTTTACAGAATTTCGTTAAAAATCCATTACCGAACGCTCAGCGGTTGAGATTTCGGTAAAAATTACCGAACGCGATTAGCTGTGTAAGCAACAAACATATAATTAAAAAAAAGATTGCTTGAATTCCGGGATTAAATACAATCATAAATTATTGAGAAAATGATATCTTTAAACGCACCATAACTGGTACAAATCTCCAAGGGAATTATTTATTTGAATTCAATTTTTACTAACAGTTTTCAGTCTGGTCTAGTCTAGTCTAGTCTACACATACACAGCCATTCATTGAAAGAATCCTGGAAAATGATAGAATCGACTACTTCTATCATTTTTCTTGTCATTATCAATACTTGCAAGGCACCGAAGATGTATTACAAGTATTGAAGCGGCCAGGCCTACTGTGCAGCGTTATTGAATACAATTGAACAGAACTATGGAACGGCGACATCTCGTCAGCCGCTCCGTATCGTATGTGTAATAAATGTGAAGCAAAAACGTTGGGAGTGACGTTGCTAAGAAAGTTAATGTCACTCCGTTGGGGCTCCTCTTCTTCCTGGGATGGGACAAAGGTATTTGTGGTATTAACCAGGCTTCAAGTGCATGAGCTGCTCATTGTGAGACACATAGAAAATCATCTCTCGCACACCGTTGCGGAAAGTACGTGCGATGCACGCAAAAACGGCTACGCTCAAAAATGTGTTTGACCTGCACATTTTTAGTAAACATCCATGCCGCACATGACTGTGTTGGAAACACACATTTTTTTTAAAATTGCTCGTACGCTCACATGAGCATGTATTTTGCAATAATTTCGACATGGCAGCTCACTGGGTTTATAAACCACCTTCAAATACCGAAAAATATTGATATTTTGCAAAAATGTGAGCGTACGAGCAATTTTAAAAAATGTGTGTTTCCAACACAGTCCCTGTGCGGCATGGGCGCTACTCAAAAATGAGCGTTTTTATTTTAGAGAGTGAAACTGTCTGCTGCTCACGTTTTGTTTGTTTGTCGCATCGCACATATTCTTGATTATGATGTGCCGTGCGACATCACCTCGCAACGCATTTCCCAACGCATGCGTTTCATGTGTATTAGTGGATATGCTACACTGAGCCAACTCCCCCGGTCTTAATTATATGTCAGTCCTATATTACTGCACTATTGGAATAACATATGAATCTAATCGTAGGTTGAAAATGGGAAGTGAGAGTTATATGCGACGCATGTGGTATGACTCTCAGATCGCCATTATACTGTTATGTGTCTTGCATTTTGCTTCTATCATGTGGGCTGGGTGCGCCAATGTATATGCATCTCTAATAATATCCTTCACATTTTGAAAAAAAGTTTCCTTGGGCTGGAGCGGGAATCGAACTCACAACGCCTAAATGACCGACGCCGCTAGGCGCACGACCACGAAGCTCACTTATTGGAATTGCGAAATTCTGCAAAACGTATTCCACTTTAGCTGCCAATGTTGCATTTCCACCCGGCCAAAGCTATATGCAAAGCTAATGTGTCGATCGTGTTATGTGCATATAACTCCGATATGCGCAAGTGTCATTGAGTTTTATTAGAAGGCTTTTCAATCTGAACTGTTAATGTTGTGATACGTATAACGATTCATTTAACTTGAACGTGTCAGGCTACGGGTACAATGTACGTGTAGTGTCTGATAAAATAGGCTCTTGGAATTATTTCAGTGTAGGCTTTCGCCTGTTTGATCCTTAAACTCGATTTCGATCGCGCTGTAGTACGACAGGTTTCTGGTAGTGTTGTACATTTTACAACGGCGCGCGTCCTGAAGGGTCAATAATATTGGCAGCTACATAGATTGGCAGTAATATTGATATGCATATAATAATTCATGCGATGATGCGCATCAAGGTGTCTATGTTTTTTTATATACAAAGACATCTGACATGACTGAGATGCGCAAATGATTCGTCGTTTGGTATTGCGAATCTTTTCTGAAATCCGCATACTGGCCAACAACTTGTGCGCCGACAGCCCATGCGCCGGGTTGTGCGCCATACAAAATGTAAATAAACAAGTGTCAAAAGGGTCGCGCCAAGAGCTCTATCTATCTTAGGGTTCGGATCCATTTTTTGTCTAAAACATTGTACTTTCTTATGTCTGGAAATAATGCACAACAAAGATATTATTAACGGTAACAACGCTTTTACTTCATTAAACCACTGATTAATAGTGATTTGGCTAGTGAAAAACTTGGCGCATAGGCAATCGGCGCACAAATTGTGCGCTGGTGTGCGGATTTGAGTTAATCGTCGCAAAGTGCCCAACACACATTATACCCTGGCGCACAACCTAGAGGTCGAAGACAAACTTGTCAAAATGCTTAAAATTCTCGAGAAGCTCAATACCGTTTGGAAAATTAAAACTTTCGCAGTGGAACGATGGTCTTCTACGCAGAGCTGCCACATTACAGGGTTGTATACGAAAAAAATTGGCACCCCTCGTTTATTTTTGAACCACAAGGTAATGAAACAAGTTTGTCAACTCAAAAAGTAGTATATATTTGAAACTATTTGAGATAAATAAAATAAACGAGGAGTTGCTAACTTTTTTCGTGTACGGAATACAGATAATGTGGCAGCTCTGCTTCTACGCTACGCGAAATTCACACGAAATCATCAACAGACAGCGATTGTTTCGATTTCGAACGCGCTATAGAAAGGCTTGCATAGGGCCGTCTATAAACTTCGTTTACTCTAAGGAGGAGGGTGTATGGCCGCTATACATTAGGTATATACTATATTATGCAGCAGCGTCAAGTTTCATGAGTATTTCCTTTTCCCCCTCCAGTTAGAACTCAATCTAACTCCACGTCCATTCTAAGGCCTGAAGTATACAGGGTAAAATATTTGACAAGAAAACAAGATGTTTGACCATTGGTTTGTTTTGGGCAAATATTGGATCCTGTGCTCTAAGGGCTTAAGCCTCTGCAACTCAGAAATGCACTTTGACACAATGCCTTGGAATGGCCTTACAGCTTTAGGACAAAAGATTGAAGGACAGAAGGTCAAAAGAACAAAAAGTTGAAAGCACACACTTGAATGAGTTTCTGGAAGAATCGCTGGAATGTATTCAAAAAGAAATGTCTGGAGAACTTGGTCTCACAATCGACTTAAAAAGTCAAGAAATACTCTAACAAGTACTTATTAGTTTAAAGTAAGTCACAGTGACTTCTGTGTAACCAAAACCTGCGCTGCCGTGACTCCTACATGACATGTGTGTGGCTTGAAAGAATTCCTGGAGGACGTATTGTAAAAATCCATGTATAACTCCTAAAGAAACTGCTGAAAGGATATTTGGAGGAATCCCTAAAAAAATAATGTGCAACTTCTTGGAGAAATTCCTAGAAACATTTCTGGTGAAATCTCCACACCAAACTGGTGAAATTTCTGAAAGAATGCTTGGGTAAGTCCTAAACAATCGTTAGAGAAGAGAAGAACCCTTGAAGCATTCTCTGGGGAATTTTTGAAGGGTTTTTCCTTGACAAAATTTTGGAGGAATCTCTAAAGGACTTTATAAAAGAACACCCTTAAAACATCCCTGCAAAAACTCTTAGAGGAATGTGTGGAGGAGTTCTTGGAATAATCAATGGATAGCTTTTTGAAGGATCTCTTGGAGAAAAAAAAGCAAAAAATATATTCCTGAAAGAATCGCAGGACCAATTTCTGAAGGAATTTCTTCACAACTGCAGGGGTATTTTTGAAGAAATGGAACAAATCCGTGAATAAATTCCTTGAAGATTTCTTGGAGATACTTGTGAAAGAATTCCTGTATGACTTCTTGGAGAATTGGGTTCTTTATGGGTATCCAGATTATTCCATAATCGGAATCTCCGTCAAAAAACTAGTCGAAATCCAAAATTTCATCATTTTTAATGCCCGGGAACTATTTTTTAAATGCATTTATAGTTCGTATGGGATTTTTTTTTGTTCGGAAAGAACAGTCATTTTATCGATTGAACTGTTATTTTATCCACAAAAATAAAAACTGTTTTGTTTATTGACCCATCAAAACAATGTATTGGAAGGCAATAACATCACGTTAAACTCAGAAAAATGAGCTCTTTCTATTAGGGTATAGAAAATAGCAATATTTTGTTCACTAAACAACCCAATTTCCTGATTCCTGTATGGAACCCACTAAAACTATCTTAAAGAATTACGAAACAAATCGCTGGTGGAATTCGTCTAAAAATCCTTGAAGTCATTAAAAAAAATCTTCAGGCAATCCTGGAGAATTTCTTAGGTGCACCTCTGGAAAAGACGATGAAAGGATTGATGAAATTTCTAAAGGAACCCCTGAATATTTTTTTTTAAGATTCCGGGAGGAATTTTTGAAAAAAATCACTAGAAGGATTCCTTTAGAAATACCATAGTAGACTATTCGCAGCAATCCCTGGAGGAGTTCATGGAAGAATATCAGTATCACCAAGGAAATTCGTGGAGAAATCCCTGCAGAAATTCCTGAAGGAATTCCTAGAGCCAACTCCTAGAGGTAGACGTGATGCAATTGATAGAGAAATATCTGGAGATATTCTTGGAGGAATGCCTGGAGGAGTTCTTGAAGAAATTCCTGGAGAATATTCTGGAGGAATTCCTGGAGAAATCTCTGGAGGAAATCCTGGAGGAATAACTGCAAGAACTTCTGAACAAATTCCTGGCGGAATCTGCAGAGGAAACCCTGGAGGAATTTCTGAAAGGATAGTTGAAACAATTCCTGTAGGAATCCCTGGATAAATTCTTGGAGGAATTCCTGGAGGAACTTGTAAAGGAATTCTAGGTGGAATCTCGGAAAAATTTCCGGAAAAAAACTCATGAAATTCCAGAAATAATTCCTATAGGAATTTCTGAAAGAGTTCCTGGATGAATGTTTGATAGAATTTCAGAAGGAGTTCCTGGAGGAACCCTTGGAGAAAATTCTGGAGGAAGCCCTGGAGAAATTGATGGAGAATTCCCTGGAAAAATTTGTGGAGGAATCTTTGGAAGAACCCCTGTGGGAATTACTGGATAAATTCCTGCGAGAATTTCTAGGGGGATTCCTTGTACAATTCTTGGAAGAATCCCTGAAGAAATGCTTGGAGCAATTTCTGGAGGAATTCCTTAAGGATTGCCTGGAGGAATCGCTGAAAAAAAATAAAGGAATTTCTGCTGGAATTCTCAGAGAATTCCCTGGAAGAACTCCTGGAGGAATCCCTGAAGGAATTTCTGAAGGAATCCTAGGAAAAATTCCAGAAAGTGCTTAAGGAATCGCAGAAAAAAGTCATAGAGATTTCTGAAGCAATCCTGTGAAGAGGTCGTGGAGGAATTGAAAATGGTTGCGTCTACGCGATTCAATCATTGATCTGGAATTGCTCTGTGTGAACCTTCGATAAATTTACTCAATGGTCCACATACAGCTGTTTTTAATCATTTTAGTGCATCGTTGCATTCACTTGGTGCTTATGTAAAATAAAATATATAGTATCCCGGATAGAGGAAATAAAGCTCGATAATAGCATATTTTGATATGGACATCAAGAAAAGTACTTGATTGTTAACTGAGAGTTTACATACAAATTATTATTTTGCATTCGCATATCATTTGAAAGGTACGATAAAACTCTATAGAGCATATATGCTGAAGAAAGCAAACAATAATTCGATTACGAAAACATCTTGGATTCACCCAGAATCTGACTCGTAACGCTCGACCAAACGTTCAGCATTGTATTTCTGAATATTCAGGAATCACCTATTTTTTTGAAGCCAAATTGAGTGCATCGAATTGTGGGTTTTCTCAAACAAAATGTGTGAGTTGTTTTCACTTTCTACCCTATCGATGCTGTCAAAAAAAAACAAACAAAAATACGCCGACCCAACGGGTGCCCCTGCCTATGAGCAAGTAAACTAGTTACCCAAAATTAGGTTGTTTTCCCTCTTTCCCCCACCGATGTTGTCAAAAACAAACAGAGATGCGTCTACCCAATGGGGGTCCTTGAGCCCAATAAGCCAATTTTGAGTAAATGTAGGTATACTCAATTTTGGGTTGAATGAAGGGGGGTCTTGGGTTGAATTTACCTACTCTTAAGTATTTTTTTTTGCTGGAAGTAAAGGCAATTTACCTAGAGTGAGTTTAATCGATTTACTCAAATTTGGCTTATTGGGCGGAACTATGGGGTTGCGTCAAAAGAACTCAATTTTGGGTAGTTTGGTGGTTCCGTGTAATATTATTCGTTCAAATACCGTGCAGAAATTTAATTTCATAATTACCTACTCCGTTGCAAAATCGGCACTCGATGTTAGAGCGCATGAGGCGTTTCATTGCGCAGTCTCATGCGCCGTTCTCATGTGCAGTGTCACACAGTCATGTATCATTATATCAAATCGCATGTGTACATTGAGACAGTTTTGCGATGTGCTCCAAAATAGTGAGACGCACTGGAAATGTATGTGAATGTATCATGTCGCACGCATAAGAGTGGTGTCGTGTGTACTTCTAGCGTGTGACATCCGAAAAAGAGAGAGAAATGTGACGGGTTGTCTCACAGTGCGTCGTCTCATTGATGTGCGCGTGAGATTTCTTGAAGCCTGGTATTAACCCCTTATGTCCTGGCTCGAAAGCCTAGGTTTAAGCGCCATTGCTCGCTCTCTGAAACGAGAAGAAAATATAACGATCCCTTCCCCGACTGGATTAAATACCCTGTATTATTACCCGACAAACTACTTAGAATTATTTTGTTATAAATATTTGGTAGGAATTCTCATATAGAGACAGCTACACCTAAATGGTATGAGGGTTTGGATGGGTGACATAAGAGAAAAACGAAATTTGTGTCAGCCTTAGTAATAAAGTTTAAAAATCAAATCAATTATTCACCATTTCAGTTTGTAGTTATCGATTTTCATCGAACTCGAGACGAATAATTAGATGAACAGTTTTCAGTCTTAGCCAAAACCCCATCTTTCATAATATGAGCACAAATTATTATACTGAATAAGATTTGCGAGATTGCATGCAATAACCCCATAGAAATACACAAAATATTGCGATGATTTACAGAAGTGCAAAAAACCGATGGTACGGAGAGAATAGAGACCACCGGTGCGCAAAGGCGACCGATCATTATTTTACTCACATGGAAACAAACGCACCGGTCGAAAATGGGTTGATAACAAAATTAAAAATCGTTAACGACGTGCTGTTGCGTGTGTAGTATTAAGCCCACGGGTGGGCTTGGTCTTAGCGATGTTGAGATAATCCCATATTCTGAATCTGCATGCCAAACTGAGCCGAAATCCAAATTTTCATGAGTTTTGGTGCGCGGGAACCTATTTAAACGTTAATTTGAAGTTTGTATGGGAGCGATTCGACGAATCATCCATCGTCGCATTTTGTACTGAGCGGAGCTGTCAAGCAGTTGAACAGCTGTCAAAAGGTGATTTCAAAAAATATCTTTGAAATTGATTTTAGGTACTAAGATAAAATTCTAAAAATCTGAAAAAATCATAGTGCCTCAGAAAAAGGTGCTCTTTCGTATAAAACATAAAATCGATACATTTATCAAAATTTAAAAACCCAATTCATAGTTCTGTGAGGATACTTA
This sequence comes from Aedes albopictus, assembly GCF_035046485.1. Lineage (NCBI taxonomy): Eukaryota > Metazoa > Arthropoda > Insecta > Diptera > Culicidae > Aedes > Aedes albopictus. Next base: position 340,019,658 of record NC_085138.1, read on the forward strand.
TGAAATTTCGTAAGTACTTATGATAATTGCAGAGACAGTTTCTTGTAAAATTTCATCAACTTTGAAGAAAGAATTGGTTTTAAAGTTGCAGGTGTTGACAGGGGTGAGTGTTAGTGAAAATGTTTCGTGTTTTTCAAGTGCGATCTATGCCTATTCAGAACTTTCGAATGTCTCTGCCAATTCTCATGAATCTTTCACAGAAGGCAGATTATTATGTGTATTTTTTTTATCTGTATTAACGAGATTTTTAGCCCCAGGCTAGTTCATCTCGGGACCCACGCTTTACTTCCCTTCCGAAGGAAGAACTCACATTTTTGCGAGTTTGTCGGGAGTGGGATTCGATCCCAGGTCCTCAGCGTGATAGTCAAGTGTTCTAACCATCACACCAGGTCTGCTCCACAGATATTATGTGTATATTGTGCCTGCAAAATGAGATGCTTACTTTCAACACTACAATCGAAACAATAAGGAGCGCTGAGTAATGTATGTCTGAGGGGCTAAAATCTCGGTCAGTCCAATACATGTTTTGACTATAACATAGTTTATAGTGCATCGATTTTTTTTTTGAAATTTTGCCTAGGCAAAACATGTATTATGAGAGGTTTGTGTGCAAAATATCAGCCATTTCCTTTGCAAAATTCAAAAACTACAGCGCTGAGAAACTAAACTAGGAGCTGCACAAAATTCAATTGCACGCGTTCTACTGTTTCATTGCTACAACAAAAAGTACTGCACCGATTCACATGAAATTTTGCAGGTGAAAAAATAAACATCTTAAGATATTATCAGGCCAAATTTGAGCAATTTTAATGTATATATTGCAGAGTTACAGCCGTATTTCTGTGTCCCGATTATTGCGAATACAGGCTTTAATTCAATTTATTTGGCTTAAATGTATTTACAAATAATAAGAAAAATATTTACAGTTTGGCATCCATTTCGCGCTTCTTAAAGGAAACTTCCTTTCGAAGTCAAAATATCTTATTTCTTATACCGATCAGCGTTGCCAGTTAAACAAAAAAAAAACCTTTTAACGTCTATTCAGTTAGAATCATTAGCATTTGGCCGATATCATAACTAAATATTCATTCTAATATTTTTCTGCAAGTTTAAGATGAATGACCCTATATCTAACAACACTGCCTTAAGGTTTAATATGATTTCAAATTAAAATATTGACAATTTTAAATAAAGTGTTCATACACATTTAAAAAAAAATGGCTGAACTAAGTCTCATGTTTTAAGTTTACTTATTATAGTTTGAATGAGGCCTGGACATTGGCCGAATATTGGTAGAGATATGGACTTGAAAAAAAAAATCGGTTTAGAAACACAATATGAACGTACAAAAGTCGAAATGACAAAAGGTCGAATATTTTTTGCCCAATTCTGAAGCGACCTTATGTGATAGACACCGGTGTAAAGGGTTCGATTCCTGGTTATTCCAGGAACATTTCGTAAAGTAAATTTTCTTGATACTTTTTGGCAAAGAGTATCTTCGTGTGTGCGATATACACATTAGCAGACAGAAAAAGACATTTCACTACTGTACACTTTTTGAGTTCCATTTTGACCCCATATGAACTGTGCGGAGAAACTTTAATTTAGCGCCAGCCGTTTTAAGTTTTCATACGATTTACTATGGGTAAAATCATTCTGTCAAAAACAAAAAATCGCCCCAAGTTGCCCCTTAGCTTCTAGAAATAAATCGATGAATGATTTCTGTTGGAAATTTTAAGAGGATTCAACCCTCCGAAGACCACAAAGCGACCCAAAGCATGTAGGAAAAGTTATTGACTGAAAATCGAATTGGACACGAATGCCAACTTATTTGGTAAAGTGTCTTTAATAAAATATAATAATAATAATAATAATAATGAAAACCGAATAGCATGGTATTTTATTGTCTGTATAAATGAGATTTTTACCCCTAGGCTAGTTCATCTCAGGACCCACGCTTTACTTCCCTTCCGAAGGAAGAACTCACATTTTGTAAGTATGTCGGGAATGGGATTCGATCCCAGGTCCTCGGCGTGATAGTCTTGTGTTCTAATCAACACACAAAATCCGCTCCTCATAGCATGGTAATGCTGTTTAACATCTAAGGTAAGGAATAACAATAAATAAAATCTCGTTATTTTATCGATCGGGTACAGCTTAATAACTTTTTTCACAATCGTCGCATCGCTTTACAGTCTTCGGAGGTCTGATTCCTCGAGAAGTTTTCTACAGAAATCATTCATCGACTTATTTTTAGGGATCTAGTGGTGCTCCCAAGCGATTTTTCTTTGAAGAAGCAAATTTTCCCCATAGTTAATCGTATGAAATACTAAGAATGGCGTGCACTAAAATATAGTTTTTCCGATCGATTTGATATTTTGGACAGTTGATATGGGACCAGAATGGAACTCAAAAACGAAAAACAGAGTAAGAATTTTTCCATTTTTTATGTTTTCCCAAATAAACCGTGTCCCAGGCTAATACATATTAAAATGGTCATTGACAGATGAGGCTCTAAGTTAATAAATGCGAAAGTGCTCACACTTGGGCTGAAAAACAGGATTTGTCTCACTTGGGACGTAACGCCAAGAAGAAGAAAAAAATATTTGTGATAAAATAAAAAATAGAATATGTTTGTGTGAACTCCACACTTTTTATCAGAAGTATACAGGAATATGCAGTTTTAGGGTAAAACGGATTCCGTCTGAATGTTGAAAGCTAATCCCAAGCATCATCTGTTGGTTCTTAATGTGTAAATGCAGTTGTCCTTGCAATAACAGAGGAGCAACCGCGCGGGCGGTCAATCATGTTCATTAAGGTGGCCCACACTTATATGAAAAACAAAAATTACGAGAAAAGCCAAGTCTTACCTCCTCAATCAGTTGTTTTGGACTCCCAGAAGCTACGTTCAAAATTTGAGCAAAATCGATTGAGCCTAAGGGGGCGCTCAAATCGCTTGAAGTTTGTATGGGAAAACTTGGCCAAATGTATGCAGAAATTTTAAGTTTTCGAATTTTACCGCTAGGCGGCGCTGTAAACGTTTAATAATCAAACCCTTTGGTATTATTGTAGGCGACTATATGCCAAACAACTTTGTCGAATACCGCAAAGTGATCCAACGTCTGTGAAAAAAGTTATACCCTAGGAAAAGTGAGGATAAACTTTATTGTCATTTTTCCAATACACGTAAAGGAATAATATCAATAATGAAATCTCAATACTTTGCCTCACTTTGCCTAGGGTATAACTTTTTTCACAGCCGTCGGATCGCTTCGCGGTCTTCGACAAAGTTCTCTGGCATGTAATCACCTACTATAATACCAAAGGGTTTGATTATTGAACGTTTACAGCGCCACCTAGCGGTAAAATTTGAAAACTTAAAATTTCTGCATACATTTGGCCAAGTTTTCCCATACAAACTTCAAGCGATTTGAGCGCCCCCTTAGGCTCAACCGATTTTGCTCAAATTTTGAACGTAGCTTCTGGGAGTCCAAAACAACTGATTGAGGAGGTAAGACTTGGTATTTTTCGAAATTTTTGATTTTCATATAAGTGTGGGCCACCCTAATGTTCATGCTCAAAACGGATTCCGTCTGAATGATTTATAATCAATCAATTAATTATTTAATCAATTTCACAAATGACCTTTTTTCTCTAATAAGTGCTTCCATGTTATTTATTCTATTTCAGCGACGAAGTCTCTCCTGAGGGAATTCGAGCTCGCGTTTTCCCACTATCCCCATCACCATCGATCGGTGTCGCCCGACTTTGCGAACTTGACTCTGATTCGCAGCGCGCAGAGATAACCACCGTAGTACAAGTGCGCACTGCTATAGGCCAACCGCGGGCAGCCACTACACCACTACCTACAAGGAATCTTTTTGCACAGGCCGGCCCCGACCAGGAGAATAATCCTTCCAGAACTAATAAAAAGTGACCCGTCCATAGGCGGTTCATCAGTTACCGTGTAGCTCCCAGTGCGGTAAGGTGCCTCCGATCAGCGTGTTTGTATAGTGAAAGAGAAGATCAGTGAACTTGAACTTGTGTTTTGTATTCAACGCTTCGAACGCACAGTGCTGTTTTAAATTCCATATTTGTGACCGGTGTTTTTAATTTCGCGAATCCATTCAAAATGATCAAGAGCGTGGAAAGGGCACAGATGCTGAAGCAGTTGAGCCGGCTATTGCTGGCGTCCAACGGCGCGGCGTCCCAGATGCACAACATGCCGGCTAAATGCAGAGTGGTGGCCGGTATGCAGAAACGCCTCTCGTCGTCGTTCGCCAATCCCAATGGTGAGTCTGTTTTTATTTATTTATTTTTTTCAAGGTCTATTTTTAGCACGGAATTTGCGTTCGTTAATAAAGACCGGTCCAGAAAGTATGGACGCATAAAGAAAATACTGACGTTTCAAAACTATTGATGACTAGTTCTTTTTGAAAGCTACATCCTGTTGGTCAACCTATTTTCTCAGCATATGTATAGCGGTTTTTGCGATTTCAACAGTTTGTTTCTAAAAACATGAACTTTCAGCGAAACATCATTGAAAAAATGTGCACAAATGATGTACAGAGCTTGAAAGATCACTAAGGAAATGAGCAAAATATGGTGGGAGTAAGTGAGAAAATCGTACAAGCAGCAATCAGCAAACACGGTGGGGATAACACGTTTAAGCATAGGCAAAAATTGGATTAAAAATAAAGATCCTGCTAACCCTCGGATGGAAAAACAAATAATGAAAGTATTTAAGTACAAGAAAAAACCTTCTCATTTACACAGAGCGGGGTATGCCCAAAAAAGTTACCATTTCGAATTCCAATGGTCATCGTGGCAAAGAACATTTGAATTTTCAATCCTATTGTAAACAGAAACAGCCAAAACGAAGCCCGAAACTAGAACCATCGATCAGGCCCAGTCAACTGAAGACTGGGTGCGTCCATACTTTCTGGGGCAGTCTTTATGAGGAGAAAGTGGTAGCAATTTGGGGAGTGTCTTTGTGCCAATATTCTGAAAACAAGCCCAATAACGGGAATTGATGTCACCTTCGCGAATGTGATGTTTTGTTTAAAATGCGTCGGGAAAATGGGTGATGAAATACTTGAAAAGATTTCTTAAATTCTATACATTGGAATTCTTCATTGTTTTGAGTAACACAAAGCATTGAGAGTTTGTAATACTCAGATGTGGTTTTTAGAGCCAGCCTCATAATTGAGAATTGAAGTCATATAACTAAACACTTTAAAATGTTCAAACCATCACAAGACTAAAATCCTAATTATTGAAATGCTTTGGTAACTAAGTCAAAAAGATAACTTTTCATATAAAACTGTTAAAATGCTATTTCCAAGGGCTGAAAGTCTCTCAAATAAAGATAAATCAATCAATCAATTAAAATGCTATATGTAGACTGGATGGATTTTGGAAACCATCAATAATTGTTATTAGTATTCGATGTTCAAAGTTTACACAACAATGTATTACTTATTTATTATTTACACAACACGGATTGCGCTCTTTCAAAGCCAATTTCGTAGAAAAATACTAACTTGTAAAAATTTATGACATCTTATAAGTAGGTCCCTAGAAGCGAATTTTAAACTGTGTTTTTGCAAATATTTTTCAATTTCCTAAGAAGTTCAATAAAAAACTTTTAATCGTCAGTCAGATTAATGTCAGTTTTTTTAGCACATCTATCTTTATTTTTGATCCAAAGGGGTGACTAAAGGTCCCATTAGACATGACAAATATTTGGCCAAACAAGCCCAACAAATGACCAACACAACGTAAATCATGGCAACCTCGGATGAATGTCGGACTACCATGGCAAATATTTGTCATTATGACAAACAGTCTAATGGCCCCTTGACAGTATTATTGAATAACAAAAAAATAACTTCGTAATAACAGATTTTTCCACTGATTCGATGAAAAGAACTGATTCCAATACCTTTTGAAACAATTAATCGTACAAAATTAAAAGTCTACTGTTCAACACGGTCAATTTTGTCGAATATTGCTAAGAAATTTCAACTACCCTACACTGAGAATGTTAACAAATCTTAGTAGCTCGATTCACTTAAAATTTTTCCTCGTCGAAACTGAACGTCAAAACTGAGAAAAAATATACAATTATAACAAAATTCGTTCTTCTGAGCGTCATGGAATTTCTGGAAATACACTCTATCCCCTAATCTTGGGATATTTTATTACGAATTCCTGGATTATCTTTATTACACTGCTCGAAATTGATGCGCACTATGGAATGAAACCCAAAATTACTCGCTAAAGAGCCACAATGAAGGAACATTTAGGGGAAATCGGGGCAAAACGCGCCTCCTAAGGAATGACTCGACTTTAAGGTATTAAACATACAAAAAATATCCATTCTAGTTCCCGGTATTCTAAAGTTTATTATGCAAAATTATGATTTTTGAAAAATTATGGGCATAACATGCGTTATTATTTTTGTTGTTGCGAAAACGCGCCGCCCGAACGGTAAAAAATGTAACACACCAAGAAATAAGTGGTTTCAAAGTAGCACCAGAGTGGCCAGTCAATTTCAGATTTTGATTTCCCGGCTTCCTTCTGTTTTTTTTTTTAATTTCGGAGATTTTATTACAGCTAATACACTAATTTGAATTGACACACCATATCCCTTTCGGGACGGAGCGCAAAAAAGTGAACACTTATATTTCCAGAACACTTATATTTCCCAACAAAACAATATTTTTTTGTTCCTCATTTGGTAGATCTACTCTTCAAGTTTTGATTTCTAGCTTTGACTACCTTGATAAATCGAAAATAAAAAATATGCGACAGATAAAACTTTTTCATGTTTTACGGATTTTGTCCATTTTTTATTGAACTTGTTGCGGTGAATCTCACATGCAACGTAAACAAAGGATTGTTTGTACACATGCAAGTATACACAATGGGTCAATTACAGTCGAACCTCCATAAGTGGATGTTCCTTGACTCGATATCGACTCATGGAGGTAAATTTTTCCACACTGAAAAAAAATTTTGGTTACTATGATGGTCCCCCTAAAAAGCTTCCCAAAGAATTTTTGTTCCACTAGTCGATATTTCCTTGAGTCGATGGTCCCTTCAATATCGACTCATGGAGGTTTTACTGTATCAAAACAGTTTACATTACATAAAACAAAGACTAAACATATGAAAACAATATGCAAAACTTTTGTAGCTCAACAGCACAATTGTGCTGGTTCAAGCAAAGAAATTGTGGTAGTGTTTTTCACAGTTTGTGTAACTTAACCTTCCTACGGTGTTCGGGTCAATATGACCCGGATCGCACTTTTCAGGCGCAATATCTTTTGATCCTGATTTGCTATAGCTTTGAAACTTTGTGACTTTTAATCTTTTGCCAAAAACTTATTTTTAAAATTTTGACCGATAATTTTGGCCGTTTCTGAAGGGCTGGACAAAAAAAGTTACGTTTAAGGTGTTCGGGTCATATTGACCCGGATTTGGTACAACGATTTCACAATCATTTCCCAATAAAATAATAAAGTTTTTATACTCAAAATTATCGTTAGGGCTTAAATTTTGTGGATCCGGCTCAAAACTAAGGTTCGGTTGGATGTGGCCAATTGGAACCGACGCCAGAGGGACCATGGTTTGGCCATTTTCGTAGGAGGGTATTTTTCGCAATAAGTTATGCGAAATGCAGATGATTTGAATGTTTGGAGCACCGGAAAAAGCAGCACAAACTGCCCCAACCACTAAACTAACTGACCAGATGAGTTTTGGCTATCAGGTGGCCACAGGACTAAATCTTGAGGCCTCGGAACGGCTTCCCGGAGACCCCCGATAGGTGACCATTTTACAAATATGGTGAATCCATGCCGTGCGACATATCAAAAGTTGCAGAATTTTATGGAGAATACATCAGTGACCATGTCAGAAGCCAGAAGTAAGATTGGCCATTTGGTGGTCCCGGAACTGATTCCCGAGACCTCAAAAATGTGGCCAATTCTCGCAGTTTATATGACCTTGCCGTATGGCACATCGAAATTCGCAGAATTTCTTTGATAATTCACCAGTCATCAAACCAGCAACTGAAGACAACATTGTCCGCTTGGTGATCTCGGAACCGATTCCCAGGGCCGGTTCCGAGGACCCCGGAAATGTGGTCAATTCTCGATTTTTTTTACTATGCCGTGCGACATATCTAAATTTGCAGAATTTTGTTGCGAATATATCAGTGGCCACATCAGATACGAAAAGCAGGATTGGCTACTTAGTGCTCCTGGAACAGGTTCCCGGTAACCGGTTCCCAGGACTCCGAAAATGTGGCCAATTCTCGCAGTTTGTATGACCTTGCCGTATGGCACATCAGAATTCTCAGAACATCATGTGTAGATAATTCATCAGTCATCAAACAAGCAACAGGAAACAACATTGTCCACTTTGTGGTCCCGGAGCCGGTGCCCAGGACCGGTTCCAAGGACCCCCAAAATGTGACCAATTCTCGATTTTTTTTACCATGCCGTGCTAATTTTTCAGAATTTTGATGCGAATATATCAGTGGCCACGTCAGATACGAAAAGCAGGATTGGCCACTTGGAGGTCCCAGACCCGGATCCGGAGGCTCCGGAAATGCGGCCAGTTCTCGCACTGTGTATGACCATCTCATGTGGCACATCAAAATTCGCAGAATTTCATAGATAATTCATCAGTTATCAAACCAGCAACTGAAGACAATATTATCTACCTGGTGGTTCCGGAACAGGTTCCCGGGACCGGTTCTCAAGACCTCGGCAATGAGGTCAATTCTCGTACTTCCTATGATCATGCAGTCCGATGCATCGAAATGTGCAGAATTTTGATGCTCACATCAGGTGTCAGAGGCAGAATTAGCCACTTGGTGATCCTGAAACCTGTTCCCAGGACCCCGAGAATGTGGCCAATTCTCGCATTTTGTATGACCATCTCGTGCGGCACATCAAAATTCTCAGAATTTTATAATGAATTCATCAGTTTTCAAGCCAACTACGGGAAACAACATTGTCCACCTAGTAGTCGGAAAAGTGCTCAATTCCCGCAATGATCACGCAATTTGATCACGCTGTCCGATCTATCAAGAGTTGCAGAATTTTGATGCGAATACATCAGTGGCCAAGTTAAATGCCAAAAACAGGATTGGCCACTAGATGGTTCGAAACCCGGTTCCCTGGACACCTGGAATGTGCCGTGAGACTTATCAAAATTCATATAATTTCATAGATAGTTCATCAATTATAATTGGAAACATCATTGTCCACCTGATGGCCCCGAAACCGGTTCCCGGAGAAATGTTGTCAATTTTTGTGCCAACCCGATCACCAAATTTGCAGGGTTGTTGTCCAGCATTCTTGCAATATGTCCTGCTTATCGTATATTTTCGGCTTTGTCCACCTTCTGAATACTGGGTTCGCCGTACAGTGCAACGAGCTCGTGATTCATCCTTTACCGCCACTCACCCTTCTATCACACCGCCGAAGATTAGTACGCATCGGTCGAAACTCCAAATGCTTGCAGGTTCCACTCAAGCATGGTCCGTGTCTCGTTTTCATAGAGAACCACCGTCTTATTGGCGTTTTGTACATGGTCCATTTGGTGCGTGGGTGAACCTTTTAGACCGCAGCTACTTACACTGATGGTACGCCTTCGAATTGCACGACTAATTTTGTTGACAACTGTCAGTAAAGATCCGATGTAGACGAATTTATCCAGCTCCTCGAAGGTATCCCTGTATTTCGTTACATTACTGTCTATAGACGGATCCGGTCGTGTTCCGTTCTGCCTACCAGCATGTACTTTGTTTGTGCCGCATTCACTACCACTGCGACCTTTGCTGCTTCGTGTTCAGGCGAATGTCCGTCACCTTGTCACAGTGCCCAGCGAAATTTGAATGATTTGGATAGTTCACCTGAAACCCAGATTTATGTGTAATGTGCAAATTTGCTGCATTTCCAACTTTCCGAAAACTGGGTCCTACACCGCTTGGTGGCGAATATTTCCATGTAGTACTAACATGCTAACTTTCTTTTACATTCTGAATATTGATGAAAGTCTGGAAATTTTGATGTGCCATGAGCTTGAGCTTGATTATTCGCCAGCAGTTGCTACACCAGTATCGCCAAATCAGCTTCACTCACACAAGGAACCAATGAGATAGCTGCTCGGGATATTCAGTGTTGGTAGTGTCCTATTTTTTTGGCGAGAATGGCGCCTCAAGTTGCAGGTCAATGTGGAGAACTAGGGGAACATAGGCGAAACTATGGGGGGTGCCAGGCATCCCCTAGAATTTTAATGCATTGCAGTGAGTCGATGAATGATGAATGGATGAACTAATGAATATTTGTTTGTAGTGCACCCTCTGGCAAAAATCCGCAGTTTCGCCCATGGACAGGGCAGTGATGATTGCAATCGTTGAGAAACCGGTTCCTCGAATCAGGTGGACAATATTGTTTCCAATAGCTTGATAACTGATAGGGTATCGCGCCACTTGGGCGGTGGCTTCTATATTCGTCTGTTTTCCACTATAACTCAGTCAATTTTGAACCAATTGACTTGAAATGTTGTACACTGGTAGATACTATACCTATCTCACCACATTCCAAAAGTTGTGTTAATTGGTTCAAATTTGACTGAGTTATAGTGGAAAACAGACGAATATAGAAGCCACCGCCCAAGTAGCGCGATTCCCTATACCCTATTATACGCTACGTGAAAATTTACCATATGCAGTCATACGAAATGTGAGAATTTACCGCGCTTCCGGGGACTCGGATTCTAGGGGTCTAGGGAACTACTTCCGGAACCGTGGCCAAACCTGTTTTTGACAATTGACATGGTTACTGGTTGCATGGTATTACCATAGTCAATAAAATAATTTACTACATATCCGCCGGGGTCCTCATATTCATACCAGGTGAACAATGTTGCTTCCCGTAGCTGGCTCGAAAACTTATGCATTCTCCAAAGATTCTGGAAATTGTGGTATATCGGACGGCATGGTTATTGAAAATGCGAGAACTGGCATAATGCTAGGAGGCCAGGGAACCGGTTCAGGGTCCACTTGGGGAACAATGTTCTCTTCAGTAGCTGGTTTGATAACTGGAAAATTATCCATGAAATTCAACGAATTTTGATAAGCCACATAGCAAGGTAATACAAAATCAGGGAATTGGTCACATTTCCGGGGCCTCGGGAACCGGTTCCAGGACCAACAAGTGGCTAATCCTGCCTGTAATATCTGATGTGAGTAATGATGTATTCACATAAAATTACTGCAACTTTTTATAAATCGGATGGATCATAAATCATAAAAATGAGGAAATTGATCTTTTCCGGGGTTCGGGGAGCCGGTCCCATGACCACTAGGTGGATAATGTTGTTTCCCTTAGTAGGTTTTAAAACTGATGATTTTTTTTATGAAATTCTGTAAATTTTGATGTGCCACACGAGATGGTCATACAAAATGCCAAAATTGGTCACATTTTCGAAGCCTCCGGAACCGAGTCTGGAACCACCAAGTGGCCAAACCTGCTTTTGGTATTCGACATGATCACTGATATATTCGCATCAATATTCTGCAAATTTCGATATACTGCACGGTATGTTCACAAACAATCCAAGAATTGATCACATGTCCGAAGTCCTCGGAACCGGTACTGGGAACCGGTTCCGGGACCACCAAGTGGGCAATGTTGATTCCAGTTGCTGATTTGATAACTGATGAATAATCTATGAAATGCTGCGAATTTCGTTGTCCCATACGGTAAGGTTATACAAACTGCGAAAATTGGCCACATTTCCGGCGTCCTGGGAACCGGTTCCGGGACCACCAAGTGGCTAATCCTGCCTCTGATATCTGATGTGAACATCAAAATTCTGCAAATTTCGATACATCAGACAACATGGTCATATTAAATGCATGAATTGACCACATTTCCGGGGTTTTGAAAACCGATCCCGGGAACCTGTTCCGGAACCACCAGGTGGACAACGTTCTCTTCAGTTGCTGGTTTGATAACTGATGAATTATCTATGAAATTCTGCGAATTTTGATGTGCCACATGGGATTGTCATACAAAATGTGAAAATTAACACCATTTCCGGGGCATCCGGAACCAGGTTCGCGACCACCAAGTGGCCTATCCTGCTTTTCGTATCTGATGTGGCCACTGATATATTCGCAACAAAATTCTGTAAATGAAGATATATCGCACGGCATTGTAAAAAAAACAAAATTCACCTCATTTCCGGGGTCCTCGGAACCGGCGCTGGGAACCGGTTCCGGGACAGCCTAGCGAACAATGTTGTTTTCAGTTGCTGGTTTGATGACTAATGAATTGTCTATGAAATTCTGCAAATTTCGATGTGCCATATGGCAAGGTCATACAAACTGCGAGAATTGGCCACATTTCCGGGGTCCTGGAACCGGTTCCGGGACCACTAAGTGGCCAATCCTGCTTTTCGTGCCTGATGGGGCCACTGATATATTCGCATCAAAATTCTGAAAAATTCGCACGGTATGGTAAAAAAATTCGAGAATTGATCACATTTTAGGGGTTCTTGGAACCGGTCCTGGGAACCGGCTCCGGGACAATGTTGTTTTCTGTTGCTTGTTTGATGACTGATGAATTATCTACACATGATGTTCTGAGAATTCTGATGTGCCATACGGCAAGGTCATACAAACTGCGAGAATTGGCCACATTTTCGGAGTCCTGGGAACCGGTTACCGGGAACCCGTTCCAGAAGCACTAAGTGGCCAATCCTGCTTTTCGTATCTGATGTGGCCACTGATATATTCGCAACAAAATTCTGCAAATTTAGATATGTCGCACGGCATAGTAAAAAAAATCAAGAATTAACCACATTTCCGGGGTTCTCGGAACCGGCCCTGGGAATCGGTTCCGAGATCACCAAGCGGACAATGTTGTCTTCAGTTGCTGGTTTGATGACTGGTGAATTATCAATGAAATTCTGCGAATTTCGATGTGCCATACGACAAGGTTATATAAACTGCTAGAATTGGCCACATTTCCGGGGTCCCGGGAATCGGTTCCGGGACCACCAAGTGACCAATCTTGCTTCTGGCTTCTGACATGGTCACTGATGTATTCTCCATAAAATTCTGCAACTTTTGATATGTCGCACGGCATGGATTCACCATATTTGTAAAATGGTCACCTATCGGGGGTCTCCGGGAAGCCGTTCCGAGGCCTCAAGATTTAGTCCCATGGCCACCTGATAGCCAAAACTCATCTGGTCAGTTAGTTTAGTGGTTGGGGCAGTTTGTTGCTGCTTTTCCCGGTGCATTTAGCACTCCAAACATTCAAATCATCTGCATTTCGCATAACTTATTGCGAAAAATACCCTCCTGCGAAAATGGCCAAACCATGGTCCCTCTGGCGTCGGTTCCAAGTGGCCACATCCAACCGAACCTTAGTTTTGAGCCGGATCCACAAAATTTAAGCCCTAACGATAATTTTGAGTACAAAAACTTTATTATTTTATTGAGAAATGACTGTGAAATCGTTGTACCAAATCCGGGTCAATATGACCCGAACACCTTAAACGTAACTTTTTTTGAGCACCTTCGGAAGATTAATTAACAGTTTTTACAGAAGCTAATTTTCCTTAAAAAAATAACAACTTTATAATTAATAGGCTTAACCTAGTGAAAATTACCCGCTGTAACTTTTTCACGTCTGTATAATCATTAGAAACACGTATACTATGGACAAATTAAAATTCAAATTACGAAAACAAATCCATTCTTTTCATAATTTAATTTTTGGAGGATTTCCGGAAGAAATTTCTGGAGGATTCCTTAAAGAAACTGCTTGGGCTCGGCTGTGAACCCAACGATTTATAAACGGAACAAAAGACTGGGAGAACCAGTACTGGGACCAATTCCGGGAAAGTTTATTCTAATGGTTTCTCAAATACTTTTTGGTGGAAGTGTAGAATTAACAATAAGTAAAATACAAAAACAAAACTTGTTGGTGGCTTCGGCATTTGGTTCTTATTTGGTTTGCTTCGTATCCAAGTTGGTAATGACGATCTCTGGTTTGGATGTTCTCCTAGTATATGTTGGCGTTATTTCACTGGTAACTTCGATGGCACAAACTTCTTCGGAAAGCGCTGGGCGCGAACAGAAACTGGTAGAATTACTAGTATCTACGAATTCTTGGAGAAATTCCAAAGACCATTCCAGCATAAGCCACGACACAGTTAAGGATAATTTTCAGAATAAACTCCTGCAGAAGACAAGCTTTTGGAAGATACTCCCGCAGGAATTCCAGAAGGAACTCATGGAGAAATCTCATAAAAATCTTGAAATAACTTCCGTAAAAACTTTTGAAGGAAACCCCAGAGGGAATTTCAAATTTCCGACTATACGTTACTGCAGTCATAATTCAAACGCCAACGGCTGTTTTGCAGTTACGGTAAGAGCCGATGCATTTTGCCCCAAGGGTACTCGCGATTTTGGACCTTAAAATACACGTTTTAGGTGTAATACGGCACTTTTTTCACGTCAATAGTAAATTTCGCGAGTGAGCAAAGAGATTGTCATATTAAGATATGAAACTTTGTCAAAATAACGAAAAAAGTTTTCGCATTCTTACAACAGAAATAGTTAAAATCGTTTTCTAATTTTATTATTATTTTTTTAATTATGGTGCTCAAAGTGTTTTATCTAAGAAGATAGAGAATTAAAATCAAAACTCTTTATCAGGGAGATATTGCGGTGGGATAGGCGGTGGCTAATGTTTTTGAACGAATTTCTGGATAAATATTTGCTATTGAATTGTAACTACAGGGGATGGCCAAAATGTTTGGGATAGGCAACTTTTTTTTCACTCACAAAAAAGTTCAACGTGCTATAACTTTTCATAGAGTGCATCAAAAAATCTCAAATTTTGACTGTTTGTCACCCTATTATATGTGCATCATTGGTACAAAATTCAGCTCGTTTGATTAATCTTTCGCAAAGTTAGAACCGTTCGGGTAAAACACTATTTTTTAGACAACTCATTTTTGAGCTGTCATATCTCGGAAACCACTGAACCAAATTGAATGAAATTTTGTACGTACACTAACAATATATAAATGCTTCTCAAACCATTAAAACATAGATACTTTTTGAACGTTGAAAAAAGTTAGCATGGATTGACACTTTTTGGATTTTTCACGAAAAAATGTAATTTTTTTACGTCAATGTGAATAAATTTTAGTGTTGATGTCCAAAGGTTTTCAACTTTTGTTCTCAAGGTATCTTTAGTCAGATATATAAGAGCCTATTTAGATTAAAGAAAGAACACATTTAGTAATTTTTGTGTGCTAATGTAAAATTGACTTATTTTCCTCTATATGGGAAAAAAATTCAACCCGGTATAACTTAATTCGCCGTGAAAAAATATTACATTTTATAACGCTGTATTAAGTATCAATATATTGTTGATAAGCGTTAAAAAATTCATTTAATTCGGTTCACTAGTTTCCGAGATATGACAGCTCAAAAATGAATTGTCTAAAAAATGATGTTTTACCCGAACGGTTCTAACTTCGCGAAAAATTATTCAATTGAGCCCAAATTTGTACCAATGATGCACATATAATAGGTTGATAAGCAGTCAAAATTCGAGATTTTTTGATGCACTCTAAGAAAAGTTACAGCATGTTGAATTTTTTTGTGGGAGAAAAAAAGTTGCCTATCCCAAACATTTTGGCCACCCCCTGTATCTCTCGCAGATATTGCTAAAAAATACTTCTGTGAAGACCACTTGATCAGTCTATCTGAAGTGCCTTCTGGATTTCTGTCAGATAAACTGCAGATGATATGCTCTACGTTTCCTAAAAAAAGTACATATTAGAGATGTTTTCAGGAAAAAAAAAACTTGAGAAATTTTTATGAATTCTTTTTTTTTAATTATTCGTTTATATTAGCGTTCCAGCTCGGGTGCCAGACACTTTTCACGATTTCCTGAATATTTTTTTGCAAAATGTTGAAAATATTTTCTTTTGCAATTCTTGGAATAATTTTGCGGTTAAAAAAAATATATAAGATTTTTTTTTGTTCCACACTTTGTTACAAAAGCTACAGATTTTAAAAGTATTCCACAAGAAAATAGAATAGAAATTTTTCAAAAACTGAACAGGAATATGCTGCAGGATATTTGCCTGCAAATATTCTACGATCTCTGACGTTTATTTAAAAAAATAATATTCGATAAGCCCCACAAAATTATATCAGAAGTATTTAAAATGATTCAGCACAAAGATTCAGTCACATTTTTTCCAGAAATTCGAAAAATTTAAAAAAATGTTAGAATTTCCACCCGAAATTTCGATGTGTTACCCAGACAGCTATACATCTTCCAATTTATCAATGTTCGAGTATGAAAGGCGATTCTACGAGGGAGATTGTGAACTCGAGGAGATTTAGACTTTATCCCTGAGGAGATTTGTTCCTCAAGTGTTTTTTCGGAGTCTAATTGGTTTTCTTTTAGAATATTTTCCAAACTACTTCTAAACGAAAGACCTTTTTTTGGTTGCATGTCCTTTGGATTTTACAATGCCTTATATTTATTTTAATGGCTGATTGTTAATTTTTAACTCTCAAAAAATTTTTTGACTCATTCCGGAAAATCTCAATCACTTTTTATCTATGGTGCTTTGATGGCCGCAAAAAGCCGTTTCCAGATGAATTGATGAGCTCGATCCATATTATTTCTGTTTATAGTAAATGAATGTACATAAATATATTTTTTTTGTGTGCCAGTTTGTCCGCAACTGTTTCAAAAGAAAATTTATAATTGCTAATTTGGTTCATTCCATTATTGTCGAAGACCTCAAAGCGATCCGAGTATTGTGAAAAAAAAAATATATATATATATGTATAACTTGCGGATCGTCTAATGATGCTTAACCCTCTAACACTCAAATTTTTTATTTTGATCTAAATATCATTTTTCGTCATCTAAAATCGATTTAACACTTAAACTACCGAGGGGGTAAAAACTCCCGCGAACTACCAAGGGTCCAAAAAAAGTCGGAAGTCCAACTTTGACAAGGCATTTCTCGGCCGTTTTTCAACCGATTTCAAAACTTTTTTTTGCGATGGAACCGGACAGGTTTCAAAATCATCGTCCATTTAAAATAAATATAAAATAGATGCGTCTACCCAAAGTTATTAAGCAAAAGGCACTTCCTAGTTTTTTTGAGAGCGCATTTATTGCGCACATTGATCAATAAAACAAAATTTAAAGCGATGACATATTGTTTTTTCGACTCTAAATCATGCGTACAGCTGGAGTGAACATGTTTATGCAAAATTAGTGATTTTTCAGTACACTGATAATTTACCTTACTCAAAAAACTGCTAAAATACCCTATTTTTCACATAAAATAAGCAATAAATCAAAATTCAAAGCGATGACATATGGTTTTTTTTGGTCTTAAATTGTTCGTAGGATTGTTCTCGACATTTTTGATGAACAATGAAAATGTTCTTATTACACTCTTATTTTGTTTCACCCGGAAAACCACGAAAATTCCATACTTTTTACACAAAGTAGTCAACAAAACTAAATTTAAAACGATAACATGTAGTTTTTTAGCCTTGAAATGTTCGTAGCAGTTTGGGGGACATACTTGAAGAATAATAGTGATGTTTTCATAACACTCAAATTTTGTTTCACTCAAAAATCAATGAAAGTATTACATTTTTCACGCAAAGTGCTTAACAGAAATAATGGCTTACAATGCAAAGTAGTTTTTTACCTTTAAATTATTCGTGAAAGTGTACTTGACGTTCTTGATGAGTAATAGTGACGTTTTCATGACACACTTAATTTATTTTACTCGAAAAGCTACAAAAATACCATAATTTTCATACAAAACAGTCAATAAAACAAAATTTAAAGCCACAACATGTAGTTGTATGGCCTTAAATTTTCCGTTACAATGTTCTGGACCTGTTTTTGATAAAATGTTGATGTTTACATTACACTAATATTTTGTTTTATAAAAAAATGTACGAAAATCCCACAAAAAAGCGAATAAGCCAAAATTTAAAGTAATGATATGTAGTCGAGTCAAGTACAAGACACTGAAGACGACCTTACAGTTGAGGTCGAAATACGTATCTGTCAAAGGATGCAAATTCTTAGTGGAATTCAAAGGAACCGTACTTAACCCGATTTTCTTTTTATTTAATGATATGTAGTTATTCAACTTTGAATTTATCGTAGTAGTTTAGTGGATTTATTTGAACAATCCTAGTGAATTTTTTATAACACTAATATTTTATTTCACGCGGAATACTAGGAAAATACCACATTTTTCACACAAAGTAAACAACAAAAAAAATTATAAGGCAATGCATTCTGGTTTTATGGCTTGATTTTTTTCGTGAAATGATGAACGTTGAACAATAATACCGCCTTCATTACACACTTAACCCTCTAATACCCAATCCCGCCTTTAGACGGGGTATAGTTTGATCATTTTTGTAATTTTTGTTTCGTGGAAAATCAAAATTTTTATATTTTTGGCTGATATTTAGGACTGTTTTGTATACCTCAAAATGGTTTTTGGTGTATTGTAAAGCGTATTTACATTTTTTGAAAATCATTGAAAAATTGATGTTTTAGTCACCTTTTAGAAGTCATTGTTTATTTTGTATTGAATCGCTACAATTAACATATTTTAAATTTTTCCCAATTCATTCTATCCTTGTTTAATAGTTTAAGGGAATCGAATACACTCTAAAATTATTTTCCTTAAAATTACACGGAAAATAAAATGCTGTGTAAAAAAATTAAAATAATAATATTTCAACAATAATCACAAAATCTCAAAATGTTTTCATCTCAAAAAATCCGTTCCCCAAATTGGCTTCCAGAAAAAATATAGAAGTGTGGGGATGTTCAAAAATAAAAATTAGAAAAATCAAAAACTGAAATTCACGAAATCGAGAATTAAAAAGAATCATCTTCCAAAACATGTTTAAATCGATTTTAGATGACGAAAAATGATATTTAGATCAAAATCAAAAATTTGGGTATTAGAGGGTTAATTCATGTTACCAAACAAGTTTTTAAAATACCATCATTTTCTTACAAAATTGTTAATAAAACAAAATTTGAAGCAATGACATGTAGTTGTTAGTCTTAGAATTTTCCGTTGGAATGTACTAGACATGTATTTGATGAAATTTTGATGTTCACATCACATCCACGTTTTGTTTTACTAAAAAATCACGAATGTGCCATATTTTTCACACGAAATTCAAAACAAACACATGCAGATTTCTATTACTGACTTTTTTGTACCAGTTTCAGGTTATCTACTTCCTGAAAAAAATACAAGGCAAACCGAAAATTCACCAGGGATTTTTTTATTGGTTTTATTTGAGTCCATTTGCGTCTCCTGAACATGCAGTAGCAATCACCAAAAAATAAACGAAAATCCAGTGAAAATGAAAAAAGTTACGAACTTAACTGGTTTCCAAAGTTAAGGTTAGGTTATGTGTCTTTATTAGAGAGATTTTCAGCCTTCTTTCATTCCTGTTTCTTGGGATTCCTTTTCAAATTCCTTTCGGAGATTTTTTCGTATTCCTATCGACGTTTTTACCCTAGATTCAAACAGTTCTTTCCGAAAATATTCCTGGAGAATATTGCAGGATTTCTGAAATCCAAATATTGTCTCCTGAAGGTTTTTATGAGAATCCTATAGATTTTCTTCCAGAAGTTTTCCCATATTTGCTCTCAGAGTCTCTCGTTGGATTTTTCCTCCTGCGTTTTGCCCAAACAAATTTTCGTGGAATTTATTCTCTTTTCTCCGGGAATATACATCAGATGTTGACGTAGAATTTCTCTTAGAGATTCTCTCGGAATTTCTCTTGAAGGTTTTCCGCGATTTCTTCCGGTATTCGTCTTGGTACTTCTCCATGAGATTTTTCCGGAATTTCTAAGGTTTTTACAGAAACTATTGCTGGGATTTCAACTGAGGCTCCTCCCGGATTTTAAAGGTGTTTCACGAGTTTTCTGAAGGAATTGCTTTTGGGATTTCTCCCGAAGTTTTAGGAAATTTCAATGATTTTTTTTCTGGAGTTTCTCCCCGGATTTCTATTGAAGTTACATCCGGGATATTTTATAAAGGTTCTTGCGAGAGTTTCACCTGAGATTACTCTCGGAGTTTGTGCTCTAGGAACTGAAATACAGAGCTCCAAACTTAAGCATTTTGTATGAAAATCGGTCAATGCGTCCAGTACTGTACTTTTCTAGAAGTGTTTCTCGGAAAACCTCCTGCCTGAGATAACCTACAAAATTCATTGTTAAATAACCGGGGACATGTCGGAATGAATCCACGTGATTTTTGCGAGAAATTATGCAATGAGGAACGCGAGAGAAACTTCGGAAGAAATCCTGAGAAGAACTGGAAAATCTCGGAAAAAAGCTCTGGTAGGAAAAATTTAGAAAATTCATGAAAGAACTCTGAAAATTTCTAAGAGAAACTCCGGATGAAAACCAGCGAAGAAATTCAGGAGAAATATCGGAAAATTCTTTGGCAGAAATCCCAGAAGTTATTATCGGAAATCTCTAAAAATATCGAAAAAAACACGGAAGGAACTATTAATGGGAGCAAATAAAAGAAAAACACTTTGCATGGGAACTAGGATGGAAACTTGAAAAAACTGGAGAAAGCCGGAAAAAAAAACTTCGAAAATGCTTCAGGAAAAATAAATAAGAGATCCCTGAAAAATATGATAATATTCTAAATGAGTCCTTGGAGAAATTTATCAAGCAATCGCTAGAGGAATTTCTGATGAAAACCCAAAGGAATAATACACGGAAACATTTCAAAAGTTTTCTAAAACAATTCCTCTAGAAATAGAACCCCTAAATAAATTCCGCATGAATCCTTGATGTTTTTAAAAATATCCCTGAAGGGATCTCTGGAATATTTTTGAAAGATTTTCGAAAAGAACCCACGACAAAATATATTGAATGAATCTTTGAAAGATATCATAAAATATAAATGCACCTTTTGGGAAATTTCTGAAAAACAAATGTATATAGAAGAGTTTCTGATGCAATACCGTAAAACGGGGTAGCATTGATAGTTTTTCAGTAAATTTCCCTAATATTATTCCAGGTATTTTTCCTGATTTAATAATTTTAAAACAAGTACTGGTGTCTCAGTTATAATTGCAATGTAAGGACAGTTTTAATTGTTTTGGGTGATCAATATTATTTTTTCATATGAGCGAGAATCACATTTTCATTTTGGGGAAACTTTGATAGTGCTCTGACAAACATATTAAATCCCAAAAAATATTACAGATTACAACGCAGAGTATCAGCATGATGGGAAAAGCCGTATGAAACATGTTAGGTTAATTATTTGTATCAAAACATGAAGAATTTTATAACATTATAAATAACAAATTGAGTTAGTACTCCACCTGATTGAAAATCTCAGTGCTTTTAGCTATCAAAAATAATTATCTGTGTCAAAATATATTTTTTACGGTACATCAACATGTGACTATATGCTGCGCATAGTTTAAGTTCTCTTTATTTGAGTTGTTTTTGATTTTTTTATCAACAAATTTAGAAAACATACACTCGTTGTTTGGGTCACTATTGTTTATCAAACAAATCTAGAACTTTTTTACAAATAATTTCATGGCAAAAAAACTATAATGCATTGACTCCAATTTTTATTTGATGACTACTTTGTGTGAAAAATGTGGTATTTTCCTAGTATTTTGAGTGATATCAAATATGAGTGTAATAAAAACATCACTAAGGATTTTCAAATGAATCCACTAAACTACTACGATATATTCAAAGTTGAAAAACTACATATCATTGCTTTAAATTTTGGCTTAGTCGCGTTTTTGTGGTAATTTCGTACATTTTTTTATGAAACAAAATATTAGTGTAATGTAAACATCAACATTTTATCAAAAACAGGTCCAGAACATTGTAACGGAAAATTTAAGGCCATACAACTACATGTTATGGCTTTAAATTTTGTTTTATTGACTGTTTTGTATGAAAATTATGGTATTTTTGTAGCTTTTCGAGTAAAATAAATTAAGTGTGTCATGAAAACGTCACTATTACTCATCAAGAACGTGAAGTACACCTTCACGAATAATTTAAAGGTAAAAAACTACTTTGCATTGTAAGCCATTATTTCTGTTAAGCACTTTGCGTGAAAAATGTGGTACTTTCGTTGATTTTTGAGTGAAACAAAATTTGAGTGTTATGAAAACATCACTATTATTCTTCAAGTATGTCCCTCAAACTGCTACGAACATTTCAAGGCTAAAAAACTACATGTTATCGTTTTAAATTTAGTTTTGTTGACTGCTTTGTGTAAAAAGTATGGAATTTTCGTAGTTTTCCGGGTAAAACAAAATAAGAGTGTAATTAGAACATTTTCATTGTTCATCAAAAATGTCGAGAACAATCCTACGAACAATTTAAGACCAAAAAAACTATATGTCATCGCTTTGAATTTTGATTTATTGCTTATTTTATGTGAAAAATAGGGAATTTTAGCAGTTTTTTGAGTAAGGTAAATTATCAGTGTACTGAAAAATCACTAATTTTGCATAAACATGTTCACTCCAGCTGTACGCATGATTTAGAGTCGAAAAAACAATATGTCATCGCTTTAAATTTTGTTTTATTGATCAATGTGCGCAATAAATGCGCTCTCAAAAAAACTAGGAAGTGCCTTTTGCTTAATAACTTTGGGTAGACGCATCTATTTTATATTTTTCTAAATGGACGATGATCTTGAAACCTGTCCGGTTCCATCGCAAAAAAAAAGTTTTGAAATCGGTTGAAAAACGGCCGAGAAATGCCTTGTCAAAGTTGGACTTCCGACTTTTTTTGGACCCTTGGTAGTTTAGGAGTTAAACATGTTTTGGAAGATGATTCATTTTAATTCTCAATTTCGTGAATTTCAGTTTTTGATTTTTCTAATTTTTATTTTTGAACATCCCCACACTTTTATATTTTTCCTGGAAGCCTATTTGGGGAACGGATTTTTTGAGATAAAAACATTTTGAGATTTTATGATTATTGTTGAAATATTTTTATTTTAAATTTTTTTCATAGAAAATTTTATTTTCCGTGTAATTTTAAGGAAAATAATTTTAGAGTGTATTCGATTCCCTTAAACTGTTAAACTAGGGTAGAATGATTTGGGAAAAATTTAAAATATGTTAATTGTAGCTATTCAATACAAAATAAACAATGACTTCGAAAAGGTGACTAAAACATCAATTTTTCAATGATTTTTATAAAATATAAATGCGCTTTGAAATACACCAAAAACCATTTTGAGATATACAAAACAGTCCTAAATATCAGCCAAAAATATAAAAATTTTGATTTTCCACGAAACAAAAATTACAAAAATGCTCAAACTATACCCCGTCTAAAGGCGGGGTTGGGTATTAGAGGGTTAATTACACTAGTTTACAGCATTTTTGAACTCGGTAAGCTGATGATCATTTTTGGTGTAAAATCATGCCCTGAGTTCGAAATCGCGAAGGAAAAAAATTACAGTAGAGCGGAAATTTTTTCGACTTTCCATACAAGGTTGATGATTTGAAATCGATTTTTATTCTATTTTTAAGCAACGTTGCTCACTTCACACATCTAATTCTCCGTAATCAATGCTCCGATTGAGCTGAATTTTTTACTGTAACTCGCCTACATATGATATGTCAAATAAACGTCGAGAAAGAATTTTTAGATTGTTATTTTCTTATTGAAAAAAAATACTTTTCTTTATATATTTTTGGAAATTTAGCTAAAATTTAAGAAGATCGTTCCTAAAACTCGCCAATATCTTGAATTTCATCAATCTGACGCAAAACCTGTATTCAGATGATCGAATGGTATTGTATTCAGCTTTTAATTTATGGAAAAAGATTTAAAACTGGTTGAACAAAACGCAGTATATTTGAATTTAAGTAAATTGCATATTTTGAAAAATTGTAAAGCTCGATATTGAGCTAAAACTCAAAAACTGTTCTACTTAAAATTTTTTGAAGGTCGGTTTCGAAATCAGCGCTAAATTGTGCTTCAAAAATTTTGGTCGTTGACAAAAGTTCACGGCTTTCGTTTTATTTTGTAAACTAGTGTTATTAATGGATTTTTTCGGGATTTTCTCGTGGATTCCTTAAGGGATTTCTTCAAAACTTTCTTCCACGATGGTTTCATTGATTTTTGTCCGGATTTCCCTCAGGATTTTTCCAATGATTTCTTTATAGATTTCTTCCGTGGTTCTTTCATGGAATCCTTCCGAGATTCTAGTAACGATTTCTCCAGAAATCCTTCGAGGTTCCTTCATTGATTCCTCTAGGGATTTATTTTTAGATTTCTTACTGAATGAAAAAGTTTTAGTTAAATCATATAAGAATGGGAACACAAAAAAACATAACTTTATGAACTAAATAGATAGTCATTTCTGTAGTAGGCGGTATTGTAATCTGACAGTCCAATTTCTAATATTTTTGAGTATGATAATCACTCGTTCACTTGCATATCAAATGTAACGATAGTATAAAAATGTTGCTGAAATAGACCATATTTCTGCCAATTGGGTTGTTTAGTGAATAAAATATTTCTATTTTCTATAGCCTAATCGAGAGAGCTCATTTTTCTGAGTATAATGTGATTTTATTAGATTCCAATACCTTTGTTTTGATGGTTAAATTAACAAAATGTTTTCGTTTTTGTGGATAGAATGACAGTTCAATGGATAAAGTGACAGTTCGACCCGAACAAAAAAAATCCCCATACAAACTTTAAATGCACTTTAAAAATAGTTCCCGGACTTCAAAAATTATGAAATTTTGGATTTCGACTAATTGTTGGGCGGAGAATCCGATTATGAAATAATCCGGATACCCCTAAAGAACCCATATCAAGACAAATCATCCTGAGAACCGCATGAAGTACAACGACAAATCAATCAATCACTTTCTTCACCCGTGAAATCGCTGGAATGGTCATGTTTCCTCCTCGTTGATAATTTCTTCCGCGAGTACACAAATTGTTGGTGATAACCGTAGCGTAGTGCCACAATTTTTCCATCACTCTACTAGCGAAAGAAGATCGAACTGGTGGTGCTCCTAAAATTGGATCGCACGTGAATCCACCGAGCGGCGTGAAGCGCGCAATCAATCAGCTGGCAACGAACAAACGTGCTGTTATCAACGTCGCCGCCGTCGTCACGTCGTAAACGCGACTTTGACGACGACGCGCGTCAATGAACTACACTATTTATACGGGCTGAGATGCCGATGCCCGAATGTCAACGGGGTATCTACGCAGGGTGATGTTGTGGTACTATACCTACATAGGCGAATCAGCGTCATTCAGCGATATTGGGTTACTGCGCGATAGGGATTGCGGAGTTATCAACCAAGCAGATTAGCGAATAACGAGTGTTACTAGGTCGAATTAATTGTGCCAACGGGAATATGGAGCGAGAATTTCGCGTTAAATGGGCTTCTGCGGGTAGAAACAATGACTTTGAGAATGTTAATCTAGATGCGTGGATTTTTTTTGGGATTCCCACGGGGTTTTTTACAATACATACAATACAAGATCCAAATGAATTAAGGGTAAGGTCAAAGTAACCGGTGCCGCCCAAATGATGTATAACATGCATAGAAGTAATATGAAACGAGCTCACCAATATAGAAAAAGAGCTAGAAAACATGATCTATCATAAACCGTACTAGTTAGGACACATTTGTAAAAAAAATGAGTGCTATCAACTAGGGGCCTGTCCATAAACTACGTAGACTCTTAGGGGAGGACGGGGGGTCTGGCTAAAGTCTACGCTCCATACAAATTTCGAAAATTTTGTATGAACGAAAGTCTGCGAGGGGGGAGGGGGGGTTCTGAGATGGCCAAAAATGAGTCTACGTAGTTTATGGACAGCGCCTAGCGAACCTTACCTTTTTGAGAAAGATTTCGATTATGAGATAACCACTCACAGGGGCTCTTCTTTTTTTTTCAAAATTCTTGGTTAAACATAAATAATAATAACCTTACAGAGCAGTTCAGATTGCAAGGTTCACAAATTCCAACTTTAACAAATTTATAAGCTCTTAGCAAATTTGATAGAGAAGAAATGGGAAAATGACCCAGTATTCTTCTACGCAATCAATAAGACGATGCCCTTTGTTTTGCCATTTTCGTTGTATACCTACATTGTAGATACAATGTTATAGTCATACTAAGAGTCTGAAGTGACAAACTAGTTGATAGATGCTATGCATAGTTAGGTATGTATATGAGATCATTACGTTTATCCTTCGTACTGTGGCTCACAGTAATCTCAGTCGTTCGCCAACTAGCAGCTGATTTGCTTGGGTTTCTATTCCTTGACGACCAGTTAGTCAGCCCTTGGTGAGGGCGAAAAAAGTGAAGCCAATCGATTATTAGGACGACATAGCAATACCACGTGCCGCCACATCACACATAGCAATCCTCTCCGCTCCGCCTTTATTGGTAAGCACAAATCCGTCGTCGCGCCGGGAAATGAGCTGATAAGGTCCCCGATGATGGTGCTGATAACCCCCCGGGGGCGAGGTCTTATCACGGCGAGATTGCAAACTTTTACAACGGATTAGATTTCGTAATTAGGCGGCTCGAATCAGCTCGGCTGCTTTTTATCGCAACCGCGTCGAGTACTCTAAGCAGCGGAAATCACTACGGATGACGACAAGGGAAATGTGCGACTTTAAAAATAGAAGTGTTGTTTTCTGCGAGGATTGCTAGTTTGTTGTTTTTCCGTACGCAAAACAAAGTATTTACATTGGAGGGGAGCAAACGCAATAAAAATAGCTACGTTTGTTTACGCGTCAGTTGATATCACTTTCAATTGACCGCAGTTGGATGCGCTACGTCGCAAATGCTGTGATAAGAGGTGTGTGTATGACGTGGGGATCTAGGATTTGTTTAACGGCTTCACTTTCATCTGATGCAATCTTTCTCCTTTCGTGGACAAGAGCAGAGCATGGACCAGGGTTGTGAAATGTCACGAAAAAAATGTCATGACATTTTTTTCATTTCTACCATTCCTAATGCAAATTTCCATCCGTGCACACAAACCTTCAATAATATTGATTTGTTATAGTTAAATAACGATATCGTCGATGATCATTTCTTCCTGGCGACAGTGAAATAGGCAAATAACCAAATGACATTTTTTTTTACATTTTACAACCCTAAGCATGAATGACTGCCGAATATTTCGTAGTTGTTACTTCGTAATTGAATCGAACACTGAACATGACACAGGGAATCAGCAAATGGACATCTTTGAGAGTCCCAATTAATAGTTTGAGTGTGTAAAGTTTTTCGACTGGAAGTTCTAGGTTTTGGCTTTCTCAGTCTAGGGAATCCAAACGATTAAACTGGCATCGCCCGACGTTTCGGCCTTGGAAAGGACCAAATAAATTAAGCCGAAACGTCGGGCAATGCTAATTTAATCGTTTGGATTCCCTAGACTGAGAAAGCCAAAACCTCCAACAATTTACGATTATCGTAATAATATTTTCTAATTTTTTCATATTATTTTCAAAATGAACATGTGCTGGATTTTTACAAAAGAAAAATAATAGCATGAAACGAGCTCACTAATTTATGTGAATCTCTCATCACCAACCATGCATTGAGAAAAGATAAAAATAAATCAAACGTGCGCAATTGACTGATTTTACGAAGCTAAATTGCACGACCAAGAGCAGCATGGGGATTTTAGGGGACGATTCAATGGTCTCCGAACTCTCTTAAGGGTCATAGACTCTATTACATGCGGGAATAGTGAGCTCACTATGTGAATACTTTGAATAAGTTTTATGATCATATAGGCTCATAAATATGTGTTGTATCAATTTAGGGGTTTGCCAAGGGCTTTCGGGGTTTAGGATTGGGAATTTAGGGTCACGAAAAACTCCCTTGAATAAGTGTAGCTAGCGATCTTTTAAAGCATTTTAACTAAGTTTAAGCTCAAGCAACTTTTTTCAGCTCAGAGAACTGCCAAGTGGTGAATTTAATGGCTGTTTTCTTGAGTTTAGATCACCAAATCTACCATTGCAACTTATGGGAGTATTATGTATTACTGACAAAAATCAACATTATGAGTAGCCTTATTAAATTCACATGGAGCACGCTTGAAACTTGCCTGAAACTCCCATGGAATCTCCTTGAAACGCATTGAAATCCCCATGAAGCTTTCCCGAGATCCTATAACAATTTCCCGAATGCCATTACCCCGAAAACCATTTCTTCAAATTTTCAAGAGCACAAATCTGAAGAACCGACAAATGCTTTGTGCTGAAAAGTTGGTTGTACCTAATCCACTTTTCAGCGCAAGCCGACATTCGGTTCTTTAGATTTGTACTCTTAAAAATTTTAGGTGTGGCTTCGTCATATCTTCACCATGAAGCAAAAGTTGTTTTATAATAAATAGTAAAATGCAATGTGAGGGTGGCAGTTTTCCGTAGAATACCGCGCCTTTTGCAAAAGGTTTGCTATAGGACACAGATTCCAACGTTACCCCAAAGGCTGTACAGAGCACAACTACACGTAAAACAATACATAACAAGAAGAAAAATCTATTAAAATGTATTTGTTTCACATCATAATCATATTCTCAACGTCTATAAATCGAGCACAAAACAAGGCTAAACATCTGATAAAAATATAAACATGTATCCACATACTTTTTTGGCAAGAGCTTCAACACTGGCGGACACAAGATCGGCGTTGCCCTGGAACTCGAAGTCTAAGCGAGTCAAAATCGTGTTCGTGTTTTAACAAACAGATTCAAATCTAATAACTATTGAAGAAATAAAAAAAAAGTGAAAAAAACACATAGTAAAACATAAGCTTACTTTGACAATGACTTCCTCCTCTCCTCTTCTTCTTGGCGTAACGTCCTCACTGGGACAAACCCTGCTTCTCAGTTTAGTGTTCTATGAGCACTTCCACAGTTATTAACTGAGAGCTTCCTCTGCCAATGACCATTTTACATGTGTATATCGTGTGGCAGGCACGAAGATACTCTATGCCCAAGGAAGTCAAGGAAATTTCCTTCACGAAAAGATCCTGCACCGACCGGGAATCGAACCCGCCACCCTCAGCATGGTCATGCTGAATACTCGTGCGTTTACCGCCTCGGCTATATGGTTAATCATAATATTATTTCGGTGTAATGATCTATCCGAAGAAATGGTTTTCGTAGAAGTGGACTATTGAGATACTGGCTCATATGGGGCATTGGTTTTCAGGGCGATGGTTTTCGACTAATGGAATTCGGGGAAATGTTATAGGACCTTTTCCAAAATCCCCTGAAACTTCCTGAATTCTCTGAGGTCCCTTAAAAATTAACGAAATCACATTAAACCCACATATAACCCCTTGTAATCTCTTATTATCACCTCTGGAGCTCACCTGAAAGACGTTGAATCTCCCATGAAGCTCTCTTGAAATGCTCTGAAATTCCATTAATAAATCCACTGAAATCCCTAATAAACCCTTGATAAACCCAATGGTTACCCTCTGAATACGATCAGAATATTCACAGGGATCCTTATTATTTTTCTTGAAATTAGCCCAAGAATTCATTGTAGGGACAAATGATGGGCTAAAATTATAAATCAGAATAGGTTGAGAGTAAAGAGATGAGAATAAGTAAAAGCATATTTTATTGTAATTCTCCATCACGAGTCCTAAAAATAGAACATAGTTACATGTTCATTCTTTTACGCAATACATATCTACATAGAAAAACTTAAATATTCATAAAATATTACTCATAGAATTTTATGCTGTAATTCATTCAGAGATTCACGCAGAAACTAACTGAACCGTAAAGGCAAAAACAATGCTACCAATCGATTGCAATCATGTCTTTTGATATACCAAACTTGATAAATTTTCTGAACATGCTCATTTATGGCCATTTGAAACATTTTTGTCACGGAATGTTCTGACCACCTGTTCCTGCTGGGGAGCCAGTTTTATATTCCAGAATATATATAGCCAATATATAGAGCCAGTTTTGAAAAGGGGATTTTTTTTTATTACCGAACAGGCCGAAGGGTCTCCGATTTCAATGAAAATTTCACCAGAGCTAGAGGTCGTGGATATATGATCAAATTTGGAATTAAAAAAAATCATAGTGGACTATTTTCCCGAAAAACGCTCGATGAAATTTCACAATTTTTCCAATTTTTTCAAAATACCCCAAACTTCAAAAAATCATATCTCAAAAATTATGCATCGTAGAACAAACTTTTTTTAGTGAAATCGACGCCAAATTACCTCAGCAAACCGATAAAAATACACTGAGAAAAAAGTTTCTCGGAAACTTTTTCACCATAGAGAAAAAACGTCTAAAAATGCTGATAAAAGTACCGTCTGTATCATAGATTATTTTGAACAAAATTTTTCCTAGCGCAAAAATTAATGTTCTTCATTTCGTTCTTTGACGCCAAAATGGAATCTCTTACCGTTTCAGAGATATAGCCAAAAAACCAACGACCAGTCGCTATATTTTCATAGGAAGCCTGCAACAAAAGCGGCCGTTCACTTGTTGCAACATATTTGCTTTGCGGCGAGCAAATGACATACGCTAATTGTAACGTAATTTTGACACTAGCGTGAATCGGAGTGCACTGACAGCACATATATGGCACTTTAGTGCCTTTTAAATGCAACAACTTATCAAGTTTTAAAATTAATGAATTTGTAACTAGAAAGCGTTGCAAATAACATGTTTACAACGAGCAAACGCATATTTCTACGGATTTTTTTTTTTCAATCAAAGCAATCATATGCCGTTAGAGATGAGTGGATATCAGGTAACTATAACGTCTCTTTACACATGTAAAGCTTTGTTTTGTTTTTAAAGAGTTTTTGTTGCTTAAATGATCATTGGTATGTGGATTCTTCTATACACCATAAAGAGACATTTTCCACTCAATATTTAATAAATAGCATGGTCTGTGCATAATGTGTTTGTATAATGTGTTTTAGAAGAAAACACTAATTTAAAACTTAACGGAACTTTTAAAGATATATACCATGGATGAGAGGAACAAACATGTACTCTCTGGAGCGGATCTGGTGTGATGGTTACAGCTCGTGACTGTCACGCCGAGGACCTGGGATCGAATCCCACTCCCGACATACGAAGGGAAGTAAAGTGTGGGTCCCGAGATGAACTAGCCTATGGCTAAAAATCTCGTAAATACAGATAATAAAATAAACATGTACTAATTAGTACGGGCAGCAAATTAAATTTTACCATGCATACAACTTCTTAACGCGCTAATAAAACATTGTTGCTTCAAACCAAGCTTTTCCTGTTCTAAGAAGCGACACAATTCCAACAGTGATGATAATAATATTCAGCAATGGTTAACAAAGATTAATACCGAGCTCTGTATAGAGCTACTGAGTTGACAACAGTTGAGACAGCACGATACGCTGGAGGATCGATCATTACCGTTAAAGTAAGTTTTGACATTGATTAATAGAAAAAACACTGAAATGTAAGATCAATCAATTCATCACTTTTTTCTAACTAACAATTTGTTGTCAAAAAGACTTAATCCGTTTTCAGAACGAGCATGACAAACCCATACTACTACCCATAATATATTCGAATCAACCAATAAGTCGGTGCACGGTTCGAATGATTAAAATATTGTCTAAAATTGTTTAATGCTCTAAGATGTCAAGTAAATGTTTAATTTCAAGAAATCCTCTAACGTCCTCATTTTCATTCACAGCCTGTGTATTTACGAAGCTTCATGGGTCAATATTGGATCCTTAACTATCTATATCCTTTGAAAATTTCTAGAATGCTTTCGTTATTTCTGAACGAAGCAAAAGAATTATAGTCAAAAAATACTAAAAATGTTATATCATTTTACCTGTAACAAAAGGACCTCGTCGCATCGCACACATTTTTCCATCAGTTTATAAATTTACAGCTTGCTCTCAGTATGAAGCATGCGTTCAACATTCCATACAAGAAATTGTTTGATGTAAAATTAAGTTAATAAGGATAGAAATTTGTATGCAATTTTTTTTTTCGTTAGGTATAATTTCAAATATTTTGCTGAGTAGTAACCATTCTCCGTTAATAGTTTACTTTGATTTCATTGTTTTCTTAAATTGAAATGGAAAACATATAGGGCATGAGTGCTATAAGTAATTTTACGCTCACCGGTGGCATTGGCTCGTTGTTTACTTGTTATTTGAAACACATTTTAGTTAGAAACCCGATCATTGCAAAACATGACTATTTAATGCATTCAAAAGGCACTCAAGTGCTATATATGTACTGTCAGTGCACTCCGATGCACGTTAGTGTCAAAGTTACGTTACAATTAGCGTATGTCATTTGCTCGTTGCAAAGCAAACATGTTGCAACAGGTGAACGGCCGCTGTTGTAGATGGCTTCCTATGAAAATATAGCGACTGGCCGTTGGTTTTTTGGCTATATCTCTAAAACGGTAAGAGATTCCATTTTGGCGTCAAAGAACGAAATGAAGAACATTAATTTTTGCGCTAGGAAAAATTTTGTTTAAAATAATCTATGATACAGACGGTACTTTTATCAGCATTTCTAGACGTTTTTTCTCTATGGTGAAAAATTTTCTGAAAAACTTTTTTCTCAGTGTATTTTTATCGGATTGCTGAGGTAATTTGACGTCGATTTCACTAAAAAAAGTTTGTTCTACAATGCATAGTTTTTGAGATACGATTTTTTGAAGTTTGGGATGTTTTACAAAATTTTGAAAAATCGTGAAATTTCATCTAGTGATTCCCGGAAAAATAGTCGACTATGATTTTTTTTGAATTCCATATATGGTCATATATCCACGACCTCTAGCTCTGGTGAAATTTTCATTGAAATCGAAGACCCTTCGGCCCAAAGTGTTCGATAATAAAAAAAAATCCCCAAAACTATCTTACGACATTTGAAATTTCATTAATTTACTAGACAAATTTAATGAAGTTTATTCGGAGCATTTTTTTACTTTACTTTACTTTACTCGTGCATTTCAAGGGGTTTCAGGGGTGTCCCAGGGATGTTCCAGGGGTGTTCCAGAGGACTTCAGGAACGTTTCAAGGGTGCTTCAGGGTGCTAGAGGGATTCAGAGAATTAAGGGGGTCCCAGGGACATTCCAAAGAGTTTCAGGAGGGATTCAGGGGTTTTCAAAGGGTTTCAGGGGTTTTCAAAGGGTTTCAGGGGCGATAAATGGGGCTTCAAAGAGTTTCAGAACCGTTCCAGGGGATTTCAGGAGCATTTCAGGGCTGTTCTTAGGACCTCAGAGGGTATAATGGACGTTCCACGTATTTTCAAAGGATTTCAGGCATTAAAGGGTTACTCTCAGGACCTCAGAGGGTTTCAGCGGCGTTCTAGGGAGCTTCAGGGGAGTTTCGGAGGATGCATCCCTGATATCACCTGGACACCCTGAAACAGCTTGAAACCCTTCTGAAAATCCCTTGATATTCCCCTAAATCCCTTGGAACAGAAGTGCAAAAAATTATCTCATTCATGTGAACAATAACCAAAACATCTTTTCAGTCATTTTTTCTTCAAGTCATTTTTAAAATGAATTCAGTCTACCAGAGCTCACTTCAAATGGGAAGCGATTGCTTGTGATTTCAATGAATGTTCACTCAACTAACTAGCTGGACACAAAACCAGACAAAATTATCAGATGTCAAAGTAGGGTAAAACTTTATCAAATGTTTGACCACTGTTGGACCCATATCGAATACTTGTTGGGTCCAAGGTGGGTCTATGTCAGGTTTGGTGGCCAAAATAAAAACTGATGACTACTTTATGTCGAGTTAAACGTCATCATTCACGAACAAAGCTTGAACCGTTTAACAATTAGCTAGGATCGTCCAACATTGGGATGAGCTAGCATTAGGAAGCGTTCAACATTTCGGTTCTATACTTCCGGCACGGATGTTTTATTTTCTGTGGAAAATGGAATTTAAGGGAATTCAGTGGGAAGTATAAGACATGAGGGGATCTAGACGTTCACAGGATATTTTTCAACTACAGTGGAATTATGCACGGAAAAATAAATGAAAACAAAAATGTCAGTACTGACCGTTCAACAATTGGCGAATTACCCTACATAACGCATTTCTTTCAGTTATTTTTCCTGAAATTGCTTCTGGGTCTCCAGTAGAAGTATCCTCTTCGAAAAGCTTCTTCTGGAATCCCTTAATTTTTTTTTCAGGGATGCTTTTGGAGATCCATCTGGGCTGCTTACAATAGTTCCTTTATTCAAGAATCCCTAAAATGAGATTTCTTTTAGGGTTTCTTCGAAATTTTCTTCCGAGATTTCTCAACGAGATCCTTCTGCATTTCCTCCATTAGTAATTTCTGGTGTTTAATTCCTTCTGGCATTCATTCTAGAATTCCTGTAGATAGTGTTGTTGGGTTCCTTTACAAAGTCCTTTTGAAAATTTACAAGGATTTTTTTAGAGATTTCTCCTGAACTTTTTTTTAAATAATAATCCTGCTGGAGCTTCTTCTGGGAATCTCCTAGATTTTATTTTTCTAGTATACCTTCACAAGATTCTTCTGAGATTCCTTTTGGGGTTTCTACTGATTTCTGCTGGAGTTTCTCCATGTACTACTGAAGGAATTGCAGTAAGATCTTCAGGTCATAGAAGAAGTTCCTTGAAAAATCTGAGGAGGACCTTCTTCAGGAATACCAAACGATTTTTTTTAAGGAATCTCAGAACAAGCTCCTTAAAATATACTAAAAGGGCCTCTAGAAAGTCTTGGAAAAATCACAGAGCGAACTCTCTGAAGAGTCTAGGAAGGATTTCTTAAAAAATTCTAGAAAATACAAGAAGCAATTCCTGAATGAAAATCATAAAGAACTACTAAAAGATTTCCAGAGTTTCTGGAGGAATTCAATAAGGGACATGTGAAAATAAAAATAGGATGAAGTCCTTGAGGAATACCAGAAGAAAATCCAAAAGAAATCTTAGAAAGAAATCCAGCGATTCTGAAAAAAAAATTTAGAAGGAAGATTTTTTCCCGGCCTTCCAAATATTTTTCTGTGACCCTGAAGATTCTTCTGAGATTTTTGTAGGAGATAAATTTTCAATTCAATCCAAACTTTCTTTTGCGTTTTCTCCAGAAGATGAGCATGAGCATGAGCATGATTGACCGCCCGCGGTTGCTCCTCTGTTATTGCAAGGACAACTGCATTTACACAAAGAACCGACAGATGATGCTTGGGATTAGCTTTCTCTTCATTGTGTAAATGCTGCAATCCCAATACTTTTCAATAAGCAATACCAGCGCCGGCCGCGTCCGAATGCAGGTCAATTGAGGATAGGGAAGGAAGTGATGACGTGATTCTCGCTTAGGCCAATAACCGAGGAATTCTCTGCGTTATTACGAGAAATCACTAGGAGTTTGGACAGGGGAAATGGGGATGTGTTGAGGATTTTGTCGTGGTAAGCGAATGTAATGTTCTGATTCACGATTAATAATGCGCTCGCGAAGAAATACCCTTCTAAACCTTGGACGACGAACGCGATCTATTGTGCCTCCAAACTCACCCTACATAAGTTATTCATTCGCAACTAAGGAGAACACAATGCTAAACACCGACGTATCAGTAGTTTGCGTTTCCGCGCGAGATAATGCTGGACGCGATCGATTCACAAGTATTAGCAAAATAACACGTGATAAATAAATCAGAAAGATTTTACCGCATGACTCGCCGTCTATATTTTACCGACCCTCTCTACAAATGTCGACACCGAAGATGACGAACCATTCAAATTTTTGTGTACATGCAAAAAATGAAAGAACAATATTTATTACCAACTAAATGTGCATTTGAAACTAGCGCCGACACATTACGTGACGAACTTTTCAATATTTGTTAGATAAATACACAAAAACCAGAGCAGAATTTTATACATCCTTTAGCATTTATTATTGTGATAAAATGGAACGAGCTCACCAATAAACATCCTTCGAAGTGTCCAGTGCATATGTGCTGCAGCATCTTCCACCAACTGGCCTCGAAATCACACTGAACCGCTACAACACACGGGAACGACGATGTGCACATTCAAACTGTCGACGACGACGCGTCCGATCCGAATGAAAAAAAAGCGGCACTTCCACTTTGCCTCCAAAAACACACTCAACCGCCCCGTACAAAGATGAGCACGCACGCAGGAGACGACGCGATACAACGACAAACCAAGACAGACTGAAATGTCATCTGCTGCTGGCATCACACGACCGACTCGCACAAAAACTAGTTTTTTATCTCTAAAAGCACACACACAGAACGACGACGCGATGCAACGACGAACCAAGACAGACTGAAATGTCATCCGCTCCGACTCGCACGAAAACTAGTTAT
The DNA here is from genome assembly GCF_035046485.1 of Aedes albopictus. Taxonomy (NCBI): domain Eukaryota; kingdom Metazoa; phylum Arthropoda; class Insecta; order Diptera; family Culicidae; genus Aedes; species Aedes albopictus. Next base: position 340,056,169 of record NC_085138.1, read on the forward strand.
CTATAAAATCACGCACACAGGACGGCGACGCGATGCAACGACGAACCAAGACAGACTCCTTTTGCGTTTTCTCCAGGAGATTTCGAAGAAGTCTTCGAAAAATCCCAGAGAGAACTTCTAGAGGAATCTCAGACCTTCTATAAGAATCCTAGAATAAATACCTGGAGAAATGCCAGAGGCAATTCCTGAAAAAAATAGCACATTCTGGAATTTTGGGATTCCTAAGAATTCTTTGATTTTTCTCAAAGTTCCCTTCTGTAATTTCTCAATGAATTTTCTCCGGGGACTCTCAAGGTGTTCCGCCTACAACATTTTTTATTATTTTTTTCTTGAGTTCCATTTTCAGGCATTATTTCTGGAATTCCCGCAGATTTTTTTGTGTTTTTTTTTCAGTAAGAAATCTTCCAGGGATTTCTCCTCAACTTTTTAATATTCCTTCCTTTTCTGAAAATTTTACAGAATCATTTTTTTATAATCCGGAAATTTCTCCTACGATTCCTCCGGAAGATTTTTCTGAGATCCTTAAGGTATTTTTGTTTGTTTCTACAGGAATTTCTTCTGAAACTTTTCCTATATTTTCTACTGGAAATTCTTCTCCGATTCCTCTAAAAATTCATTCCATGATTACAAAAAGAAGTGCTGGAGAAATTTCAGTAGTAACTCCTTGAGGGATCCAAGAAGAAACGTTTGAGCGAATACCAGTATCCCGGAAATAGCTTCCGAAAATGTCACAGAACGGATTTTAGGAGGAAAAGCACAAGAAGTCTCGGGAAAATCCCTGAAAAAATTTCTTGAAAAGTCCCAGAAGGACCTCCTTGAAGAATCACAGAATAAAACACTTGACGAAATTCCTCAAGAAATCCCACAACGAACTGCTGATGGAATTGCAGGATGTTTTGGAAAAAAAATCTGAAGATCTTTCTCAGAAGATCCTTCTGAGATTCTTCATGGATTTTTTTGGGGTGTCTTGTGGATTTTTTCTGGTAGTCCTCATAAAGTTTTTTTTATAGGTCCCTTATGGAATTCCTCTAGAAATTCTTCTATGATTCCTCCAGCAGCTCCTTCCAAGATTCCAGAAGTAATTCCAGGAGAAATCACAGAAGAAACTTCTTGAGGGATCATAAAACTCCTCGATAAATCTGAGAAAGTATTTCTTGAGGAATCCCATTTTTTTTTGAGGAATTCAAGAATCTTAGAGGGAGCTAACTCCATAGAAGAAACACTTGGAAAAATCCTTGAAACTCTCTTAACTACCCTCTTGAAACTCCCTGCAATCCTCTTAAACCTACTGAAACCCCCGGACACTCTATAAATATGATCCGGAGTGCTTGCAAGGATCTTTACATATAATTTCTTTTAAAATTAGCCTTCTTAGTCTCTTTTTTGTTCACAGGATTCCTAAGCATATTTTTTCTGAAACTTTCTGGAAGAATGTCTGACTTTGAATGGACTCTTTCCGCGAAAGTGAGCTTGCGATCTTCGTAATCTACCAATATTGTAACTTCGGGTGACAAATGGAAGGTGCTAAGCCCTACATTTCTAATTAATTTATCTTGCTAACTACCAATGTTAACCAGTAGTGTAATCAATGCAATCTCTCTTTCATTTTACAGTCAAGATGTCCTCCACTGCGACGGCCACCAAGGTCAAGCAGCAGAACGCCACCGCATCTCAGGAGGTGTTCGACCGAGAGGACAAATTTGGCGCTCACAACTACCATCCGTTGCCGGTGGCGCTGGCACGTGGCGAAGGAGTCTACGTGTGGGACGTGGAAGGCAAACGCTACTACGACTTCCTTAGCGCTTACTCCGCGGTCAACCAGGGACACTGCCACCCCAAGATCGTACAGGCCCTGACCGAGCAGGCCAAGGTGTTGGCCTTGACCTCCAGGTAATTCTAGATTAAACTTTTTGGAAGACGTATCATAGCTAATCTCAAATCCTTTACCCTTCGCAGAGCTTTCTACTCGAACGTCCTCGGTGAATATGAGGAATTCGTCACCGACTTGTTCGGTTACGACAAAGTGCTTCCGATGAACACCGGCGTCGAGGGAGGAGAAACCGCATGCAAACTAGCTCGCAAGTGGGCCTACAAGGTCAAGAAGGTTCCGGAGAACAAGGCCAAGATCATCTTCGCCGAAGGTAACTTCTGGGGACGCACGTTGGCTGCCGTGTCTTCGTCGAACGACCCCTCGAGCTACGAAGGCTTCGGACCGTTCATGCCAGGATTCGAGCTTGTCCCGTACAACGATACCGTTGCGTTGGAAAAGGCATTCCAGGACCCGAACGTGTGTGCCTTTATGGTTGAACCGATTCAGGGCGAAGCCGGAGTGGTCGTTCCGGACGAAGGTTATCTCAAGAAGGTTCGGGAATTGTGTACCAAGTACAATGTTCTCTTCATTGCCGATGAAGTCCAGACGGGTCTTGCCCGTACTGGTCGCATGCTGGCAATCGACCACGAGGACGTCAAGCCCGACATTTTGATCCTGGGCAAAGCGTTGTCCGGAGGATTGTACCCCGTGTCGGCTGTGTTGGCGAACGACGACGTCATGCTGTGCATCAAGCCCGGTGAGCACGGATCGACCTACGGTGGAAACCCCCTGGGCTGCAAGGTAGCCATGGCTGCCCTCAATGTCCTCGTTGATGAAAAACTCGCGGAGAACGCTGATCGCATGGGGCGCAAACTGCGCAAATCTCTTTCCGAACTTCCACAAGACGTTGTCTCGGTTGTACGAGGAAAAGGTCTGCTGAACGCTATTGTCATCAACGCTAAATTCGACGCCTGGGAGGTTTGTCTGAGGTTGAAAGAAAATGGATTGATTGCTAAGCCAACCCATGGCGATATTATCCGCTTTGCGCCTCCGTTGACCATCAACGAGGAGCAGATGGACGACTGCCTGAGAATCATCAAAACGACGATCATGTCGTTTGCAAACAAACAGTAATTAGAGGACGAAGAGGAAGAGAAGATTTCTCGTTTAGATTGTAAGCACACATGCATTTGGATATAAGTTTACGAATTTCAGTTGTTTTGTAAGCATTAATAAAGTATTTTCTTATTTACCTGACCATTCTAAATTTCGTATAAATTTATTAGATGACACATTCTCAACACTTTTTAATGTGATATTCATATAAACGATTTCGTGTTCAAACAGATAATTTACGTCTACTATCGAAGGAATCGAAAGCAGATATAAATGTGGCGTCTTCGGCAAAGTTGTTCAGAAGGGCAAGAATAATCTGATGACTCTTCAATTAGTTGGTGATTCCGCCACTAGGTGCCGCTAGTTATCAAGTAAAGTTTTAGACTTCTCTATTTCGAGATTAAAATCAGATAGAAAATTGTCGCCTTCGGACAAGTTTCACAGAGGGACAAGAACATTCAGGTGATTCTTCTATTAGTCGGTTTTTTTCGCCACACATTTCAAGACAAGTATTAGACTTCTCAATTTCGGGATTGAAAGCTTATAGAAAAGTGTCGCCTCCGGCAAAGATTTTCAGAAGGACTAGAATATTCTGACGATTCTTCCATTAGTCGGTCTTTTCGCCGCCAGATGGCGCCAATTTTTAAGAAAAGTTTTAGACTTCTCTATTTTGGGATCGAAAGCCTATAGAAAAGTGTCGCCTCCGGCAAAGTTGTTCAGGAGCATTCGGGTGATTCTTCAATTGGTTAGCAATTTTGCCTCTAGGTGGCGATAGTTTAAAAGTAAAGTTTTAGACTTTTCTATATCGGAACCGAAACTGATAGAAAAGTGTCGTCTTCGGCAAAGCTGTTCAAAAGAACAAGAACATTCTACTGATCATTCAATTAGTTGGTGATTCCACCGCTAGATGGTGCCAAGGTTGCGACCATTCATTTGCAAAGATTTACATTCATTTGCTACTATCTCAGTTCAGAAGCATGCTTTCGAAAAACAATGTATGGATGAATTTAACCTTGTAGTTTTATCTGCAAGTTTGCCGAATAACATGGGGGTCGCACACGCATTCCAAAGTCGTGAGTGAGCTGTGAAGGCAACTTTCCACAGCGTGAATGAAATTTACATTCACCGCGTGGAGAGTTGCCTTCACAGCTCGCTCATGACTTCGGTATACGGTTGCGACCCCAATGTTATTCGGCAAACTTTCAGATAAAACTACAAGGTTAAATTCATCCATACATTGTTTTTCGATAGCATGCTTCTGAACTGAGATAATAGCAAATGAATGTAAATCTTCGCAAATGAATGGTCGCAACCTTGGATGGTGCTAATTTTCGAGTAAAGTTTCAGCCTTCTCTATCTCGGCTCCCAAAGCAGACAAAAATGTGTCGTTTTCGGCAAAGTAGTTCAAAAGCACAAGAATATTCTGGTGATTCTTCAATTAATAATGTCACATTTACCCGAAAACCATTGGCCCGAATCCCAAACGCCCGAATGACGTTTCCCGAAAATATGTCCAAACGCTATTGTTACCGCGACCACTGTGTGGTGCGGCAGTTGGTACAGTGTGTGAAGCACCCGGCTCATCCCTACGCACCGATACACTTCGCACTGCTTGATTGTGGATAAATTTATTACGATGATACACACGCTGTGTCTGAAACAGCCTCGACAGTAGTCAGTTAGCGCAGTTAGCGAGTACGTAGTAAGAGCTCTTTATAGTAAAAGTACTCTGTAGTATAGAGACTAATTAGAATTGTAGCGCAAGTTAAATAGTTTATAGTTACACAGAAATGTAAGTAGATTATATTTTTTTCTAAATGCTATTGAATTTATTGAAATATATTTGCAGCTTTAAAGCTGCCCAGTTGGTGACTACAGGAACTGTGTTTCTCTCTAACTTGCGCCAACATTCTTTAAAGATTTCTTTTCCAGAGTAGGACAGAATTCTTCCAGTAGTAGTGGAACACCATGAGATCGGTTATCTGAAAACCTACTCTGTTAGATAACAACCCAGTGCGATTTGCAGTAAAGATCAGATGAGATTTGTTTGATTCATAGTCAGAATCGTATGTGATCTTCTTTCGGCGACCTTTGTTGACCGAACGCATTGTATTAACATCGAAACACAGTGGTTCAGATGCGCTGTCAAGGATTACTGAAGTCGGGTAATCATCTGATATGATATGGCGTCTGTAGAAGAGAACAGTATCCGATGCAGAAAAGAATCTTTTCGGCTGAAGCTCGAGTTGGAGTGGTTAGAAATTGAAGCCCATTTTCGAATAAAGGCGATTGAAGCGGAGAAGGAATTCTTCAGGGACAAATTTGAATTGCTGAAGCGGATGGCAAATGCAAGAAGTCTGCCGAATCGACGAACTGTATCCAGTGATCACGAAGTATGTGATTCCAAATCGGTAGTCCCGTGCAGTAGAATAATTAGTTCATCAGCGCAAGTTTCCGCCGATTCAAAAGAGTCGACCAACACAGTGGCTCTGAATAGTGAAGTTTGTTTGAATACTCCAGAAAGATCATTATTGATCAGCTTACCCGAGAGGAAGAATACATCTATGGGCAACGGAAACGTTTTTCAGAAGAATGTCAAAAAGTTGTGGATGAGCAGCTGTGTGAAAAAGGTCGTTTGCAGATTCATCAAGGCTGTTGGAAATTTGTCAGGAGTCAGGATATGGCGCTTCGGTTCATGCGGTTGTTCACGGGGTGGAGAATGTTACCGCGACCACTGTGTGGTGCGGCAGTTGGTACAGTGTGTGAAGCACCCGGCTCATCCCTACGCACCGATACACTTCGCACTGCTTGATTGTGGATAAATTTATTACGATGATACACACGCTGTGTCTGAAACAGCCTCGACAGTAGTCAGTTAGCGCAGTTAGCGAGTACGTAGTAAGAGCTCTTTATAGTAAAAGTACTCTGTAGTATAGAGACTAATTAGAATTGTAGCGCAAGTTAAATAGTTTATAGTTACACAGAAATGTAAGTAGATTATATTTTTTTCTAAATGCTATAGAATTTATTGAAATATATTTGCAGCTTTAAAGCTGCCCAGTTGGTGACTACAGGAACTGTGTTTCTCTCTAACTTGCGCCAACAGCTATAATAATCTTGGAAACACTTTTCTAAATTCAGCTAAGGCGAAATATCAAGTAATCTCATTTCAATTTTGCATACAAACTTTAAAGGCACAAATCTGACGAGCGAAGCATCAAACCACGCTGCATTTGTTTTTTTTTCTGGCTGTGCTCACTTTCAAAAAGTAGAGGCAAATAATTCAAATCAGACGCATTTGTTTACGAATTTTCAAGATCAGTACTCATGAAAACGTCAGTAGGGGCTAAAGTCAGCAATTGTGTCAGTCATATTCGTATTATCTGATGTTTCACCTTACGGCGTCGTCCACGTGTTTAGTCGAACGCCATTTATCAAAATGTGCTTTGTCTAAGCTATGAATCAACCTAAATCTTTATCCTAAACCATTAACATTTCCCGGTTACCAGCGAAAGTAATTGAAAGTATTTTCAGATTTTATTCTTGGAACACCAGACATTTTCGGCAATACAGTAATGTCCCGAATTTATCAGGTGAGAGAACAAAGACAATGATAAAATCGGGAAATATTTTTATTTCCATATTTGAACGTTATCATTAATTTGAATCAGTTTTTAGCTCAATATTCAAAGTAGTATGCGTGACTGACCTTTCTGACAGGGGGATGTGAATAGATTATTATTATTTTATAGCATCTCCAAATATTTGCAGGGATCGTCCTAGGGGCAAGACACTGTGCAAACGAGAGTAACTCTGAGAAAATCTGAGTAACTCTTTTCACCAATGATCGACGAAATTTGTTGAAAAACACCCCTAAAACTGCAAGAAAAGCGAGATATCGGGCAATATTGTTTTGATTTTGCGATAAATCAGGCAACACCTATGTAAAAACGGGAGCAATCCGGAGAAATTCTGAGCAACTCTGTGACGGAAAATGTACTCTCCAGCACAGTGTCTTGCCCCAATCGTCACACTTTTTTGAACGCATCCCTTATGTTCTCCCTGAAAGCGTAACGTAATTAACGAGCAATCTCCACTATATGTATGATTGTTGTTTATTCTTAATGAGACTCCTACAGGGTTTTCTCTTAAAATTTATTCGGAATTTTCTCAGTGATTTCTCCATGGAATTTTTCCGGGATTCTTCATGATGTTCTTTTTTTTTGGCGTAACATACCCACCACTTGTACCAATCTTTGGTTTAGTGTTGAGCCCTTCCAGTGTTAAGCTGAGATGATTTTTCCAGGAAATAAACTTTGTTCTTGACACTTTTAGACCAGCCAAAAACTCGCAATTTTGTCGAAGACGCCAAGTTTGTATCTCATCGATTTTCAAAGTTACAACTGCTTTTCCATGAAAAAAAAATCGTATTTTCAAAATTCAATAAAAAGCTTTAAACAAAAAAGGTACCTACAGTTTTTTTCACCATGAATAGAACAGAGTACGATCTTTCCAATGCAACCGGGAGATTGAAAATACATTTGCTCCTTTTTGAGATATGACTTTTTGAAAAAAATGTGATTTTTCGAAGAAAAATGACAATATCTTTTTAACTATGAGAGTTAGAACTTTGAGCTCTCTGGAAAAAATATGCGTCGTTGATAGTTCTAAAAGTGCTCGAAACAAAGTATTTACGAGAAACGAACGAATTAAAAGTTATTTCAGGAAAACTGAAATTCATGGATCACTCTAACATGAAAATTTAAAAAAAATATAAGATAGGAACCATAAGAGATAGAATAATGGTTTCTTCGGCAAACCTGCTCCAAATAAGTTCTTTTACAACTTTGTAGAACATTTTGTGAACGTACATAAAGCTATTAAAAAGTAGATGTTTGGATCAGCGAAACTAGAGGGACCACCCTAATTTCACAATAATGAGAAAAAAGGTCGAAAAATAAGAAGAAAGTTTTCCAAAGACACCATGTATCCAAAACTTATGGTTTAGGCACAAACATTTTTGTCTTCGTAAATACGGCTCTGGACCCATTGTGCATTGTTGCCAGCAATAGCATACTTTTAGTCTTGGGGCAAGACACTGTGCTGGAGAGTACATTTTCCGTCACAGAGTTGCTCAGAATTTCTCCGGATTGCTCCCGTTTTTACATAGGTGTTGCCTGATTTATCGCAAAATCAAAACAATATTGCCCGATATCTCGCTTTTCTTGCAGTTTTAGGGGTGTTTTTCAACAAATTTCGTCGATCATTGGTGAAAAGAGTTACTCAGATTTTCTCAGAGTTACTCTCGTTTGCACAGTGTCTTGCCCCTAGCTTTTAGTCTTGAACCACTAGTTAAAATTAAAAAAAAAACACTCCGGACCTGTGCGCCGACATTATTTTGCTCGGCGGCGGCGTGAGGGCCATTTTTGGCCGGCGGCGGCGGCGTCATCGGCGTCACGCCGGTGGCAGCTTTCGGCGGCGGCGGCGTGAATCGGCGTGACCAAAATTTGACCATAATTGGCAACATTGGCAAAGCAAAAAAGTTGTTATTACGCTCTATAATTTGCAGTCTGAGCATTTTCATGACCATTGATGACATAAACTATTACATTAGAATGAATACCTTTTTTATTTCTGTTCGGCTCCGCACTGCCACCAGTGATTAGGCTTTTTTCTACTTATACGTTTATTTGGAAAACTTGGGCGTCACATATGGGCATAACAGAGCCGAAATGATTTACACATTTTTGTTTTTACGTTGTTTACATTTTTGAAATTTTTAGCAGCCTCAATATCTACTATATTTTTTTGGGGAGCAGACAAATATTTATAATATGAAAGGAATATTGAGACAATACCGGTAACCTCAGTGTAATGCATGTTGCATTACTCCATTGCAAACGAAGGGCAATAAAATATTGATTGTACTACAGTTTTTTGTTTTGTTTTCTCAAATCCTTCAGAACCTATCAAACTTGATAATTAGGTAACACTATTTTTACTCAAAAATCCCCGAATATTTTCAGGGAGAAATTCTAGGAGGAGCCTGAAAGAAACTCCTGAATGAATCTATGAAGAAAATTGTGGACGTATCTCTGCAGGAACTGCTGTATGAAACCCTGAAGAAATATCTGCAGGCGTCTCTGGCGGTTCAAGAATCTATTTTAGAGATCCCTGCAGAAAATTCTGAAGAAATACCTGTTTGAAGTTTTCGAGGAATTTCAGAAAAAAATCCAGGATAAATCTTCGGAAGAAATTCCAGGAGGACTCAAATGAATTCAAGCAGGAATCCCAAGGGAATTACAGCTGGAGTTTATGAAGGAATTCCAGGAGAAATCCCCGACGGAACGCCAGCGGGAATTTCTAAAGATATTCCAGAAGGGATCCCCAAAGAATTTCTAGGAAGAATCAACAAAAACTATCGAGAGAAAATCTCTGAAGGAATTCTAGGAGATATTCCTGAGAGAATACTAGGAGGAATTTTCGTGAGAATTCTATGAGAAATCCCATAAGATATTCCAGCAGGAAACTCTGAAGTAATTCTAGGAAGAATCCCCAGAGGAATTCTAAGAGGAACCCCCGCAGAGATCCTCGTAGAAATTTGAAAAGGTTTCACCAAAGGAATCCCAAGAGGGAATCCCGAAGTAAATCCAGAAGGAATCCTCGACGCAGGAGAAATCTCCGAAGGAATTTTAGGAAAAATGCTCGAACGAAGAATCCCTCAAGAGAAAACCCCGAAAAGCAATAAGAGGAATCCCGGAAATTACTCTAGCAGGAATCCTCGAAGAAATTCCAAGAGAAATCCCCGATAAAATTATAGGAGAAATCACCGAAGGAATTCCAGAAGGACTCCCAAAGGAATTACAGGAGGAATCTCTGGAGAAATTCGAAGAGAAATCACCAATGTAATTTAATGAGGAAATCCCGGTAATCCTCGACAAAATATCAGGAGGAATCTCCGATTGAATTTTAGAAGGAATCTTCGAAGGAAGTCTAGAAAGAATCCTCGAAGAAATTACAGGAGAAATCCCAGAGGGCACCTCCGAAGGAATTGCGGGAGGAATATCCGAAGGAATCACAAGCGGATTCCTCAAAGAGGAAACCCCGATGGAATTCTGAGAGGAATCCCCATAGGAAGTCCAGGAGGGATTTCCAAAGAAATTCAAGATGGAATCCTCTAAGGAACTCTAGGAAGAATCTTTGAATATCAGGAGAAATTTCCGAAGGAATTCTAGGAGAAATCACCGAAAACATCCAAGAAGGAAATCTCGAAGGAATTCCAGAAGGAATCCTGGAGTAATCCCATGAGGTATTTTTGAAGGAATTTATTGAAGAAAATCCGAAATAGATCTAAGAGGAATAATCAAAAGAACCCCAGGAGGAAACCCCGAAGGTATTTCAAGAGGAATGCACGACGGAATATTAAGAGGAATCCTCGAAAAAATCCCAGGAGGATTTAATAAAGGGAGTCCAGGAGAAATCCCCAAAGAAATTCCAGATTGTTTTAAAGATATTCGAGAAGTAATCATCCAAGTGTTTCTAGAAGGGACCAACGAAAAATATCCAGGAGAAATCCTCGTAGGAATTCCATGAGAAACCCCTGACATAATTCTAGGAGGATTTCCCGCAGAAATTCCAATAGCAGAATCCGAAATAATTCCAGGAAGAATCCTCGAAGAAATTCGAAGAGTAATTCCCGTAGAAATTTCAGGAGGAATACCCAACGGAATATTAGGAGGAATCGCCGAAAAAATTTCAAGAGGAATCCTCGAAGAAAGTTCAGAAGGAATCCCCTAAAGAAGTGCAGCAGGAATACCCGACGGAATTCCTGGAAGAATTCCTTAAGGAATTCCAGGAAAAATCCCTGAAACACTTACAGGAGAAATATCTGCAGGAATCCTAGAGGGGACCCCTGAAGGAATTCTGGGAGTAATCTCCGAAAGATTTCCAAGCGGAATACTCGAAGGATTTTCAAGAGGAATCCCCATAGGAAGCCAAAGAAAAATCTCCGAAGGAATTTTAGGAGGAATTCCCGAAAGAATTTAGAGAAAAATCCCCGAACGAATTCCAGGAGGAATCCCCGAAGGAATTCTAGGAGAAATCTATGAAGCACTTCCAGAAGGAAACCCCAAAGGAATTCCAGAAGGACTCCTGAAAGAATTCCATGAGGAATCCCTGAAGCAAATTCAACAGGAATCTCCGAAGGATTTCTAAGAGAAATCATCAAAGAAATTCCAGGAGGAAACCCCGAAGAAATTTCAAGAGAAATCTACGTTAAAATATCATGAGAATGCTCCGAAATAATATCAGGAGGAATTCATGAAGGATGTTCAGGAGGAATATCCGAAGGAATTCCCAAAGACATTCCAGGAGACATTCCAGAATGAATTCTAGGAGGAATCTCCGAAGAGAGTCCAAGAGGAATCCCTAAATGGAGTGCAGGAGAAATCCGTGGAGGAATTCCATGAGGAATCAAGGTGGAATTTCTGAAAAATTCTAAGAGGAATTACCAAAGAAATTCGACGGAATATTAGTAGGAATCCCCGAAACAATTTCAGGTGGAATCCTAGAAGGAAGTCTAGGAGGAAACCTCGAAAGAAAATCTAGGAAGAATCTCCGGAGGAATTCCTGAAAGAATTCCAGGATGAAGCCAGGAAGAATCCACGAAGGAAGTACAAGGGAACCTCTGGAAAAAGTCTAGGAAGAATCCCCAAAGAAATTACAGGAGAAATCCCTGCAGGGATTTGCTCAATTGATTGACTGATTTGTCTTTATTATAGAGACTTTCAACCCTTGGCTGATTCGTCTCTTGTGAATGCTTGAAGGAATTCCGGTAGGAAAGATTTGCAGAAGGTATTCTCTAAAGAATTCCTGGAATAACTCCAGAAGGAAATTCTTGAGGAATTATTGGAGAAACTCCATGAAAGATCCCCGAAGAATATCCTGAAGATATGCCTGATTATAATCCTTACGGAATACTTGAAGAAGCTCCTACAAGAAACCCTGAAGCAACTCCTGTAGGACTTCTTGATTGAGTTTCTGGAGAAATCTCTGATGTAACTCCTGGAGGCATCCGTGAATGTTCCTGGAAAAATCTCAATCTCAATCTACAATTTGAAAAAACCCCAGGAGAGATATCTGGAAGAACTTCTGGAAGAATTTCCGAAGGAACTTCTCGAGCAATCTCCTAAAAATATTCTGAAGGAATCTTGGAAAGAACTCTTATATGGGAATCCCTCTATAAACTTCTGGGGTAATCCCTTAAATCTCCTGGAGGTATCTTGGATCTTCGTTTAAGTTTCTCTGTAGAACTTCTGTAGAGGTTTCTGTAGGAACTTCTGTAGGAATCCCTAAAAAAATCTGGAGGAATCTCTGAAGAAACATCTGCAAGAATTCCTGAAACTCCTGGATGAATCTCTGATGGAATTCCTGGAAAGATCTCCTGTAGGAATTGCTTAAGGTACTTCAGAAGAAATCTCTGCAGGAACTCTGCAGGAAATAATTTCTAAAGACCTCCTGCAGGAATTCCTGAAGAAACTACTCACGGGATTTTTGATAATTCTTCAGGTGGCATTTATGAATCCTCCTGCAAGAATCTTTAAGGGGATTTCTGGAAGGATACCTGAACAAACTCCCGTTGAAATAGCTCAGGGAACTTCTGAAGGTATTCCCAATGAACACGTGGAGGCATCCCTGAATCCTCCTGGAGCTATTAGGGAAATCCCTGAACGAACTCCCGGAGAGATCACTGAAGGAACTTCTGGAGCAATTCTTGAAAAAAAAAAGTCCTGAAAGAATCTCTGAAAAATTTTCTTGAGGCATCCCCAGGTATTCCAAGAGGAATCCCCGAAGGAATTTCTAGAGGGATTCTTGAACAAATTCCAAAAATATCTGAAGGATCTCCTGGAATCTCAAAGAAAACTCCTGGACTAGTTTTTTTTATTATGTCTTTATTTATGAGATTTTCAGCCCGAGGCTGGTTCATCTCAGGGCTCCTGGACTAGTTCCTAAAGAAACTCCTGTAGGAATTCCTTATGGAACTTCTGAAGGAATCCATGAAGGAACTTTTATACTAATCTCTGAAGGACCTCCTATGAGAATCCTTAAAGGATATTCTGGATGAATCTTTGATGTATCCCTGAATTCTCCTGAAAGAATTTCTGAAGGTACTATAATCGAGATCTTCCTGACAGATCTTCTGAAAAAAAAAATCACCCTGGAGGCATCCCTGAAGAATTTTCTGGAGGAATCTCAGGTGGATCTCTTGGAGGCATCACTGAATCTATCTGGAAGAATCTCTGAAGAAACTTCTGGAGAGATGTGAATGTGTGTTCTTAGAGTTCAGAAATCAATTATTGTAATTAAACTCTTGTGATAGTGATCGTGACATTTTTTTTATCTCAACTTTATGTAAACTTAGTTTTGTTTGTGCACTGATCATCGGCGCGAAAAATGAAAATCAGCGGCGTGACAAACAGCGGCGTATGGCGCGCCGCCGATACCTTGGTCGGCGTCGGCGTGGGACAAAAAGTGTCGGCGGCGGCGGCGTGGCGCCGCGGCGCACAGGTCTAGGTCGGACTCGATTATCCGGAGTATCGATTTTTATTTCACTCCGGATAATCGAATCCTCCGGATAATCAATTCACAAAAAATAAATAAATCTTTATTTGAAAACGTATGGAAATAAACGTTTATTAGTCATGAAGCAGTGGCGTAGCCAGAACTTCGAATATGGGGAAGTGCATAAATTACGTCACGCATTTTTTTTCTTTTCCACTTGTCACACATTTTATATGAAACCTCTGAAGTTTTTATGGTTCATCACATTTTGCTGAAACCCCCACCCCTCTCAGGGGTTGACGTTATATGTCTATTGTTATATGGAATGTTCCCTTAGCCAATTGTACACAGTGAGAACCTGATAGTATTTAAGGCTGATAAAACTCAAGTGACATGTTGATGAATATTGCACTTTCATATGTTTAACCATTTTTTTTCTTGGCACATCATTTATCTGACTGTTGATGTTTGAGCCTTCAACTAAAAAAACGCAATCCTGAATTTTGGACCGCCATCTTGGATTTATGTGCGCCATCTTTGAAATTTTGATCGCTAGTTTCTACTCCAGACTTCTTCCTCATTCCATTAGTACCAATATTGAATGGTTTTAAAGCCTAAAACTCCACTAAACAGCCGCCATATTGGATATTGCATCGCCATCTTGGTTATTCTGGTTGCTATTTTTGAACTCCGAACATCTTTCATATACAAAATATACCCATAATACATGGTTTTAGAGCCTAAAACACAATTTAACAGGCGCTATTTTGAATTAAGAGCTGCAATCTTGGATTTTAGACCGCCATCTTACACAGCAAAAAAATCTGAAAATTACACCAGACGTAAAATAAATTGCATATGAATTTCTATTTTATTTCACTGAATTTTACATTAAAGATTTTTTTGTATGGAATGTGGATTACAAGTTTCATACTGAGAGCAAGCTGTAAATTTATAAACAAATGGAAAAATGTGTGCGATATGACGGGGTCCTTTTGTTACAGGTGATATGCTGTAACATTTTTAACTGATATTCTGGTCACCATTTTTGGACTCCGAACATCTTCCCCATACCAAATATACCCATAATGAATAGTTTTAGAGCCTAAAACACCATTACAGCAGCCATCTTGGATTTGGAGCTTCTATCTTGGATTTTAGACCGCCATTCTTGAATATTCTGGTCGCCATTTTTGGAATCCTGACATCTTCCCCATTCTAAATATACCCATATTGCATGGTTTTAGAGCCTAAAACACCATCAAACAACCGTCATCTTAAATTTGGTGCCGCCATCTTGGATTTTAGACCGCTATCTTAGATATTCTGGTCGCCATTTTTAGACTCCGAACATCTTCTCAATTCCAAATATACCCATAATGAATGGTTTTAGAGCCTAACACACCATTAAACAGCTGCCATCTTGGATTTAGAGGCACCATCTTGAATATTGGATTGCCATCTTGCTTATCCTGGTTGCTATTTTTTGACTCCGAACATCTTCCCCATACCAACTATACCCATAATACACGGTTTTAGATCCTAAAACACCATTAAACAGCCTCCATCTTGAATTTGGAGCCGCCCTATTGAATTTTAAACCGCTATCTTAGATATTATGGTCGCCAGGTTTGGACTCTCCCCCATACCAAATATACCCCATATTGCATGGCTTTAGAGCCTAAAACTCTATTAAACAGTCGCTAACTTGAATTTTGGGCCGATATCGTGAAATTTCTGGTCTCCAGTGATGATTTCCGCACAAATTTCGTCAACCATGTCTAAGGTTGCAAAAATAACCGCAGTTTGATGTGTCGCATGACTGGGCTTGGTTCAGTTTTATATACGGCCAGCTCTACCGGTGCTGGTTCGGATCACTGAAATGACCAAAATTCTGGTTCGATTCGAGCTATAAGCCGAAAAATCGGCCAATGGGAAGTGTCTTAAAAGTGAGTGAACTTATTTTGTGCACAGACATACAGACATCATCTCAAATCGTCGAACTGAGTTGATTGGTATACGTGACTTGATCCTCCGCGCCTTTTTTCGAAAAATCGATGTTTGAGTGAATATATAGCCTTTCCAGTACACTTAGTGTACGAGAAATGCGAAAAGTTCTAGGACTGTAAAACAAAACAAAAGCAGTAAGAGAGATGGTTGAAAAGGAGGGGTGTGGTCTACGTAAAATAGAGACTCTTGTAGAACTAGCATTTAAGTTAAAATACACATAAATAAAAATTAAAAAAAAAGTAAAACAGAGAGAGTGTTGAGGTACGAGGTTTTTTAGGTATAAGAAACTCCGCGTTAATCTTCAAAATTTTTAAGCCATGAACAGTCTTCGCCGTGAGTCTACGACACACACGTGATACTGGCAGCAATACCGCAAAGGCACGCTTATTACAATGGTATCATAATCTCGCTATAGAGATCCCCGTGGAAAGAGAAATTACTGGAGGAATCCCCCAAGAAGTTTCTGAAAGTATCGCTACAGAAATGGCGACAAACATATCTAAAGGTTCAATCTGCAAAAGAGAGGCTCTCTTTGTTTCGATTCTCTTTCAGTTATTACGATGTCATAGTGGACATTTTGACAGTTTGTAATGTGTAGATCGGAAAAGGATTGTTTAATCCACCTTACGACGCAAGAAGTATTGTCGCGCTTATCTTTTATTAGAGTCCTGCGGCGGTCGTACGCTCGCAAGGCATACCGCCGCATGACAGTCGCAAGGCAAAACAAAAGAAAAAGTGGTCCCGCCAAAAACAAAAGCACGTGGGTTTCGCGAAGTGACAGATGTTTTTGAATGTATTTGTGACGAACGGCAAGAGTGGCTCAGTGGAATGAGTGTTCTTGCTGTCAAACCCCATATAATGGAATTATATACTTTTAAATCTAGTGACGCTGTTATGATTAGTGACTGTCGCGCTAATATCAGAAGCCAGAGGCAGATAATCGCCATATTCTGATTTTTCTTGAGAGGCATAATAAATCAAAATTCATAAAAACAAGCACATCGTAATCGAAAGAGAGGAGACTTAAAGAGAGCCTCTCATCTGCACTTAGACCCTATAGAAATGTTCGGCCTGAAATGACAATAATTCATAGATAATATCAGCACTAATCTCTTGAGAAATCACTAGAGGAATCCATAAACATACTCCCAAAGAAATATATGTAGAACTTTCTGGAGAAATCCCTATAATAATCCTAAGGAATATCTGCCAGTGATCACCAAACTGCGGCCCGCGGGCCGCATTCGGTCCTCTAGAAAGTTTAGTGCGACCCGCGATCTTATTTTGAAATGTATTATTTATAATATGGCCCGCTGATAGATTCCAAAAAATAAAAGCAAACATTTTTGCCAATGAGAACTCTTTAAAATAGTAAAAAATGATTGCTGAACAAAAGAAACAAACCAAAAGCGGCTCTAAATCGGTAGTTTACTCTGAATACAAGAATATGTTTTCAGGGATTTCAGAGTTGAGAATTTTAACCAATTTCAAAAACATGGATGTATTACTTCCATGTTTAGGCTTTGAAACTCCAAGAGCACTAACATTACCATAATAACCTAGTTTTGCTAAAATAATTTCAGTTTCTACAAAACATTATCCATGCAGTTGAAAATCGGAATTTTTGACTTGCGAAAATCGAGTTTTCTCCTAAACAATGTGTCGGACATACGTCGGGCATAGTGCACAGGATAGAGCCAGGTCTGCTGTTTAGTCATAAGTTGAAAAAGTTTGTCTGAAACTTTTTAACCGGTACAGTAAAATGATAGCCTAGGATGTTCTGAAAAACTTTATTGAAGACCGCAAAGCGATCCGATGCTTGTGAAAATAGTTATAACCAACGAACCGCATGCATGTGTTTATGTTTTAACATGTAAAGGAATAATAGCAACAAAATCATGCTGTTTCGCTAAGCAATCCCAACGCTAAAACTTTTTTCATAAGCTTCAGATCACTTCGCGGTCTTCGACAAAGTTTTTCAGGACACCCTAGGCTATGTTTTCACTTTATCGTTCACACGGTTTTATAAAAAATCGAGCTTGTTATGAGAAATATGCAAAAAATTGTGTTTTTCCATGTAAAACCCCATACAAACTTCAAACGCGATGCGCAAAACGTAGACATAACCGATCGTGCCCAAATTTTGCACACTTATTTGTGTCATGAAATGGGTTCAAAAAAAGCTTTGATCTGATGGGATACCATTGAATTTTACATTTTTCCATATAAACGATGACCCACTCTAATGTATACTATGTATCATCGCTACTGTTCCTCATCGTAAGCGTCGAGATCTAGGTAGGTGCGATTGATCATGAACCAAATTGTGGTTTGCTGTGGCAACCCGTTACCATGGAGCACCCAAATGACTTCGAACTGGCTGAAGACGTTGTTCTCTCAGCTCAAAGGCGCTCTGATATGCAGAGCAAGCTCGATGATCTTGCCAATCGCTCCTCGGCGGCAGGTCTAATAAGCAACGTCAACAAGACCAAATCGTTGGATGTAAACACGATCAACCCTTCCAGCTTTACGGTAGCTGGACAAGCAGTGGAGAAAGCTTCCAATATCTTGGTAGCCAAATGACGTCCGATGGTGGCACCAAGATTAGAATAGAAACACGGTCCAAGAAGAAGAGGGCTGCTGTTGCGAGTTTAGGAAATGTATGGAAAAACAACCAGATTAGTCGACGCACAAAAATCCGAATCCCCAACTCAAACGTAAAATCTGTACTGGCCATGATCGCATAACTGTCCTATATGAATAGGAAACCCAGCAAATATGGGACTGATATGCGATCATAGGCAGTGTACTACTTCTGTACGCCAGTGAAACCTGGTGTGTATAAGCGGAGAACACTCAACGCCTGCACTGCCGCCACTCGCATAACAGTCCCATCTTTGCTGGGTTTCCTATTCATATGGGACTGTTTTGCGAGTGGGGGCAGTGCAGTGCAGGTCTACATCAATAGATGCCTGCGGTATATAATTAGATCTCCAACGTGGAGTTCCATCGTGGATGTCATCAAAAGCCGATAGCGACAGAAATTCGGGAGCGAACTAAACTCAGTTTTTATGAAGTTCTGAGACATTTGTTAAGTATTCACAGAATTCAGGGAAATTATTTCGAATAGTTTTAGAATATTCAAAACACAGGTGTTTTTTTCAACTAGTAGTGTGATATCATATATGTAAAGAAACAGGTCAATGTATTGTAGCACTTTCAGAGAAAAATGATACCGTCGTGCGGGGTGTCATTGGGCCAAAGCTGGGTGACATTGGGCCACTATTTCGCACGTTTAGAATACGACGGCATATTGTGTGCTAAACTACTAGAATACATAATTCTAAGATAATCTGCATTCACCGTCGGATTCCCTGACTTATACCTACTGAATCCGTGGGATCGATGGACCAATATTATCCTCTAGGCCCAATGTCACCCCGAACGATGATAGCTAACATTTTGTCGACAACTCATAGCATGTCGGTCTATCTCTAAATATAGTTTTTTTTTTTGTAGAGGTACTACTTTTTCCCAAACACTATTTCTCCGAATATTTCATTATTGCGAAAAATGATTCAATTGACGTTACTTTTCTTCAACATGATCAGTTTGCCTCTCATGTTAGATCAAGTCAATTTATATTATTTTTCACATCATGATTCGAGGAAAAGTAGCACAATACATTATAGATAATAGTCTTGATAACTTTTTTTTGGAGCGGATCCAGTTTTTTTATGTTTTATATGTGATCAAACTTTTTCTTTGAAAACAAAACAAAGGTATAGAATATGTGTATTTACAGAAATAAGGACTTAAAAACAAACTTTTGACTGCACAATTTATTATAAACGAGTAATATTGCATTGTAGTGTGTTACATTATTTCTGCCCCAAATGTTTTTGAACTCTTCACCTCTCCAATGTTTTAATCACAATTTTTGGTAGTCACGATCTGTAATCGCTTGGCGCTTAGCTGCGGTAAGTATTGGGAAATCATTTTTTGTTCATAAAGCTAAACTTCTGTTCATAATGTGATAGCTATTTGCTCGAATTCTACACTATTTTTTGTCCGAATAATCCTAACATAGTTCAGAACTAAAACTAAAGTTATCTGCACATGTCGAGAGCGATCGTTGCTAAACTTCGAAACAACTAAAATTGCGTGAAACTTTTTTCTCAAACGGACACTCTTTACGATCAACGTTCTGTGAGTTGATACAACTGCTGTGTAGTATTTAGGTATTGGTAGATAGTATTACTTTAGCATCGATCGATACGCGCACGCCTTACGAGAAAAGCCTTGACTGAAACGCATCTTATCAGCTGCCTGAGCGGGCAGCCTTGCATCAGGTTCTGCCCCCACGGTTGTGTTCGGTTTCGTTTCAGTTCCTCATATGAAGTATAAATACGAATAGAGATAACCCCACCAGGAAGTTTTCTGCGACGAGCCACAGTCGTCTGGCGATTGCTGTTGCTGCTGAGAGGGTGACGATGGCATCACTGGGGAGGTCGATGTAGTTGACATTGCTGGACTTTGCTCTTTGGCGATGCTATTCAGGGATTGCAATTGCTCCGAGTGGTTTCTTAATGAATTTGGCTCGGTAACATGCGGCACGGGTTTCGGATTGGCTTGAGATTTTATTGGAGAGAACAAGATTCGGTGGATAGATTTTAACCCTAGAGAACTATGTGGCTGATGGTGATTAAAAAGGCATGCTCGAAGGTTTTAAACGTAGTTTGGGATGAAAGCTGGGCCGATGATTCTCTATGATAATCACTTTTAAGAGCCAGGGTGAAATATTAGAAGAATAATTCATCAGTTACATCACGTAGTGCCCTGTGGTGGAAAGAGTTCTTGGCGGGATGCTTTTGACGGACGTGAGTTAATTGAAAGGTAGAAGCAGCACTTCCATGAGCACGACACGTAAAACTAAGGCTTGGGGGACCAAGTCAGCAGACCGAGCGACTGGTCAAAAAAGGGAAAACAAGGATCAATCGACAAAGAAAGCTAACATCTAAGAACTATGACTGTGCTGAGAACCAGGCTTTGTTCCGGTAATAAAATAACAAGCTGCTTAGCATTAAATCTAAATTTTACGCATGAAAATCTTGCAATCAGTCTTGAAGATAGCGACCACAATAATGGTCAAGAAGCTCAAGCACCCATTTCGCTTATTGCATATTATCCCTGGACACAAAAGGTCTAAGTCTAACAAATCACTCCCAGGCTATCAACGATGCATATAATACGTGTTCTGCATGTGTATGAATAAATAAGATGCGCATGATTCAAAGGAACAGCAAATTGAAGATAATCACCTTTTAGCATATTCTCTAGATGCAGTGTGCTTTCACTACATATCACAAACTACTCAACGCGTTTCTCTTTGAAGCATCACTTTATTCTAAACAAGACGTAGCGCCAAAATTTCAGCTTTTTCTCTACTTCTACATTCGCTCCAAACGGGATTGGTTAGACACAATGGATTATCCCCAAAAAAAAAAACGTTTCGTTAATCCACCGGTGGGAAAGAAGATGATATCCGTTTATGTGTGAGTAAGCATGGGACATATGAACAGAAAAATAAGAACAAGAACATAAAACTCCAATGTAGAATGAATTAACAATCAAAAGGGAGAGGCATCTTACAGAGTGATATCCCAACCGCCCGGCAAACAGAGGCAACAAAAAATCGGCACTTACCTTCTTGCAGACTGGTACTGCCCTCGCCTTCGGTGCGAGCCTGAAGATAATCTTCATTGCTGAAGCCGGGTAGAGAATCCGGCGGGTACTCGTAACCCGGATCCCGGTGCTTATCCCAGAATTCCACCTGCGATTGTGAAGAAAATACACAGTTGATTAACTCACTCAACTTCATCTGTCTGTTCTGTAAGCCTTAATCCACGATCGAAATTAGGTATTTTGTTTTGGTAAATTCAAAGTAAGCGGCTTGATACATTCGGAGATGTTATTTGAATAATGAATATCAGGTATCAGGTATCAGTAGGTCGGCTCCAGAGGCACGTTCTCCTCCATTTGGGAAATTTGTGCCATCGCCATCAGGGTGTCGACTCAATTATGAAAATCAAATTCCCTGATTTTCCCGACTTTCCAGTCAATTTCACTGAAAATTCCAGGTCATGTAAATCTAAGCTTAAGGCAAAACTGGAAGCATTTTCTCATTTTTTCGGTTTTGATTTTTTATTAAATTACGAAGCAATATTTTCAAAATCGGTTTTCGTGCACATGTAGAGTATGGATCAAGGTGGAAAATGTTTTCCATTTTTGAAGAAACCATTTTTTTGTGAAATTTTGTTCAAAAATGATTTTGCAAAAAACGAAAAATATTTTCCGCTACAAAAAAATTTAGAAGATACCTTGATCCATACTCTACATCCCAACTAACATTTATAGTGAATGTAAACGTCAACAAAGCGTCCTCAATACGGCTTCATGCTGAGTTACTGTGTTGTACATATGGACGGAAGCTTCTATGCAAGCCCTATACCAATGAATCTGGCGAACTTAATCCACATGTATATGCTGTGCGAGCAGCTTCTATGCCACGAAGTCATAGCTCTTTTCTCGGCTCCTGTATAACCAGCAACTGAATAACATCTTGAGAAGGCGCTTTTTCAGCCTTTTCACAGTTGTTAAATAATAGTTATACGGCGTCCCCAAATTAAACGATTAAATATAATTAGGTTATGGATACCGTGACGCAATACATGTCACTTTTAAAATTGAATAATTAAAGTACTTGCCGCTACTTGGAATTGAACTTCCGATCTCCGTATCCACTGGTCCCGATGATGTCCTCACTGCCACACTGCTATACATAAATAGCATAGAAAATAGCCCGTTTTGTTTTACTCCAGACAAGGCTTCATAATTGTGCCACAAGAAACCTTACCCAACTTCATCTTGCTGCAAAAGTTTGTGAAACGTCAAACGCAATAATGTTTACATTGAACAAGCTGTGTGGTTGCGCCAACAGATTCTTCTTCACAGCTTCTAGCTGAAAGAGTGTTCTTTAAACGGCTACGAAGCGCTGCTGTTTTGTGTTTTGGCAACATTACAAAACGTACTGTATAAAAGCAGCTGTTGTAGTAGCTGGGACTCTTACTCGATTTGCACCTCTTCCAGCATTGAATTAAAGTGCAACAAAAGCAACCCAAATAATTTCACAGCACAGAGATGGATAGCTGTAAAGAATTCGTGTAGTAGCTATATATCCCGCTTGAAGTTTGTTTTGACAATAATGTTTACATCCGATAAGCCGTGTTGGTAAACCAACAGTTTCTTTATTACAGCTTCTAGCTGTAATGAAATCGCATAACGGCCTTTAAAGCGCTGCTGGTTTGGGGATTTGTCAGTATAACGAATTGGGTTGTTTAATGAATAAAATATTGCTAATTTCTATAGCCTAATCGAAAGAGCTCATTTTTCTGAGTATAACGTGATTTTATTCGATTCCAACACCTTTGTTTTGATGGTCAAATTAACAAAACAGTTTTTATTTTCGTGGATAGAATGACAGTTCAATCGATAGATTGACAGTTCGACCCGAACAAAAAAAAATCCCCATACAAACTTTAAATGCATTTTAAAAATAGTTCCCGGACTCCAAAAATTATAAAATTTTGGATTTAGACCAATTTTAGGGCGGAGAATCCTATTATGAAATAATCCGGATACCCCTAAAGAACCCAATTGTACTGTATAGTAGCAGCTGTTTTGTTAGTGGGGACAGCTATTCGATTTGTTCAAGTTTTCACATCTTCCGGGAAATCTCCCGGAGTTTGAATAGAGTGGAGTAAAGGCAGCCCCAGTGACAAGCAATGGATTTCTGAAAACCAAGTTTGGTAGCTGTATGGTGCTTGTTTTACAGTCGTGTATTAGCTTATGATTTATATTTGACTAGCTTCCCTTTTATTCAGCGTTGACTGCTTTTATTCGATGGTTACACAACAGAAAGCAAATGACCGAAGCTTATAGCGCTGAAAATGTTAGTTGGGATGTGCACGAAAACCGATTTTGAAAGTATTGCTCCGAGTGGAAAAATAGATGGAAAACAAAAAACAAGTGAACTGCACCAGATTTTTCCAATAGATTTAAGGCTTATTTACAGTATTTCTTAAGAATTCTTCTACCCAATACGCTGTACTGGAAATAACTTTTGACAAGTCAATACAATTATTTCTGATACTAATGTAAATAGATACAGTAAATGTATTGGGAATATCTGAATGCACTTTAAAATCTTTCCTAATTTCTCAAAAAAACCTTCATGAATCGTGTAACTTTTCATGCAAAATTCCCCCTCCTAAGAGTCTACGTTGTTTACCGACAAGGTCTAATTCTGTTTTCGTCACATAGTTATCATCTTGAAATAGCTGAAACTTTTCAAATGCTCTTCAGGAATATAACATAAAAGAGAATGTCTTTTCTATTTTATTGTGTTTTTATCTTCTTAAGTCTTTGTTAACTTGCAATTTTATTGGGATGTTTGGTAAACTAGTCACTTGATTCTTTCCATATTCTCATCAAAATTCTCGATGGTTTCTTTACTGCCCCTCTTGGCATGTCAGTCCCATGTTGTTTCTAATGCAAACCCTATTTTTGTCTCGCACGAGCCCATTTAAAATAAATTTGATATTTTTCTCGCCTCATTTCACAGCTCAATGTGCCACGAAAAGTTTATGCATCCCATGAATTCTCTTTTTTGAAAACAATTGGAGTTATAGCGCAACACGTAGGCACTTTGAAAAACAACATGGGACTGACATGCGAAGAGGGGCAGTTTACTGTAGACTTAGATCTATGAAAGATTTCTTGCAGAACGCAAGACTCAGTTTTTTTTTCAGAATTTAACCCACATATAGGTATTTTCATCAAATAATTAAACCTGCATATAATCTGGTACGCATCATTGATAATATCAGATGTATTCGTGAGTTATCATCACAGATATTTTTCCGTACCAAGAAACACTACAAAAGTTCACCCAAATTTTAAATTTACATAAATTTACATGTTTATCCCGTTCTCTAGTGCATAAGGTTTTCAATTGCCTTTAGAAGAGCTTAAAGAACACTAAGTTGAAGAGGCAGACCAAGCTCTACTGGAAGCGTAGATCTAGAATGAATCAGTCGAAGCACTACGCAATCATCTCGGGAAAATTTTTCTGGAATTATTACTCAAGTTTTAACAAAGATATCTCCAGAAAATAATAAAAATCACTAGTAGTCTGAACAACAAACTTCTGGGCATCGCAAGACTTTACTTTAAGTTCATTAGAAACCCATCAAGATACAGAAGTGAGGCATCTGAAAACAATACCACCAAAGAATGGACCAAACATTCGCTAAACATTATATTGAGTATAGTGTCATGTACTTTTAATTTTTAGCTTATTAATCGGACTTATAATTTTGTTATGAAATAAGACTTCATGATAAAATTCAGAATAGCATAACGTTAACTGAATGCTACAAAAATCAGGATGTAGTCAATACATTGATTTGATTGTAAATCAGAATCATGGACGTTACAGTTTGAAAAAACATTTTAGCAAGTTTTTCAAATTCCATAACGTGTTGTATAACTCAAATATTATGCTTTTGGTCGAAATACAAAGTGACCGAACGTGCGAAAGTTGATTTTTAACCTACTTAGAAATGTCGCAACTCAATTTGGATTAGTCCATATTGTTGCTCTTAATTAGCTTAATGATGCGCAACAGAAAAAATAGATTCAAATTTACTTCGCAGCTGCAACTTCGCATGTGCTTCTAGCGACGACTTCGATTTGGTGGTGCGACGATAATACATCGTTTTATGATTATCGTAAAAAATTTTCCCTGACCATCAACATAATTCCCTGACTTTCCCTGATTTTCCAGGACCAAAAATAAATTCCCTGACTTTCCAGGTTTTTCCAGGTAGTCGACACCCTGGCCATGAACACGAGCCTATTTATCATTTACCTGACGGAGAAGGGAAGGAAAAAGGATAGGACAGGGGAAAGGACAGGTAAGGGAATAGGATCGTCACGCATAAGCGTACCACAATGGGTTCAAACTGCGCCCTGAGAAGGGCATTGTGATAACGCATAAAGCGTAAAGAGAGCATATAGCTCTTCACCACAGCGGGTCAAGACTCAAGAACAACAGAACGTCCTGAAGATTCAGGTTTCTGAAGTCAGTTTCACTTAATAAGTGTTCTCCGAGTACTCGGAAACGCAATTGCGCAAAAACTGGACAGTTACATATTAAATGATACGAAGTTCCATAATTGGATTCCCAGCTATCACATGCAAATGAATCAGCTTGCTGAATATTCGCCATGTGATAGCTGAGTCGGCAGTGGCCAGTCAATGCTTTGACCAGAATGCTGCAATTCTGCTTTGACAGATTTGTAAGATACTTCGCCACCCTTGGAGATGGCTCAGTACAATACAATTTGGTTTGACGACATGACTCCAAACTATTCCAGTATTGTCTGTGTTGAGTGGCAGCCCAGGTGTGAATCTGAAGCTTTACCCAACACTTCAATATCGGAATAGCTGGCTCAGGGCCAATGAAGTCATGTGATGCTCCAGTGCGAGCTAACTCATCAGCCAATTCATTTCCAGCGATGGAAGAATGGCCAGGTACCCATACAAGGTGAACACCGTTTACTGAATTCAGCTCCTCGATTTGAGTTCGACAAGCGATAACTACCTTCGACCTAGAGTTGGCCGAAGCAAGTGCTTTAATAGCAGCCTGGCTATCTGAACAGAAGTATATAACTTTGCCCATTACGTGCTGCTGAAGTGCTGATTGCACTCCGCACATAAGAGCAAAGATTTCGGCCTGAAAAACGTTGCAGTGTCTACCAAGTGAGTAAGACTGATACAGCCTTAGCTCACGAGAATAAACACCAGCACCTGCTCGACCTTCGAGAAGGGAGCCATCAGTGTAACATACGATGCCGTCTGAAATACTTCTTTCCAAATAACCAGATGTCCACTCTTCCCGGGAAGGGAATTTCGTGGAAAATGTCCTATATGGAAAATTACAAGCAATTGTAAGATCACTTGGAGCAATAACAATTTCGTCCCAATTCACCAAAAGTGGAAACAACGAGGTGTGTGTTGATGTGCGGTTCACAGGAGTTTCCTCTAGTAGACCGAGTACCCATAACCGGTAAAAGCAAGAAAGTGCTTCTTGTTTGAGATGAATGTGTAGTGGGGCAACGTCAAAGAGAACTTCGAGCGCTGCCGTGGGAGTTGAAGAGAATGCTCCAGACATCGTCATTAAGCACATCCTTTGGAGATGGCCTAATTTTGATTGGATCGTTCTCATTTCGCCCTTTTGCCACCACACAAGACATCCATAGGCCAATATTGGCCGAACAACAGTTGTGCAAATCTATTTGATATACTTGGGTTTTAGACCCCAAGTAGTACCAAAGGTTCGCCGGCATTGCCTGAAGGCCATACAAGCTTTCTTGATTCTGAACTCAATATGAGGCGTCCAGGAAAGCTTGGAATCAAGAATGACTCCAACGTACTTTACCTGTTCAGTCACATTGATTTCAGAATCAAAAAGATGCAAAGGTCGAACGCCATTATGGTTTCGCCTTTTCGTAAAAAGAACAATACACTGTTTTACTCAGATTTGCCGAAAGGCCATATTGGCGACACCAACCCTCAACTACCTGAAGTGCTCTTTGCATCAGATCGAAAAGGGTGCTGATACACATACCAACTAACAATGTTAGGTAGTCTTTGCTAGGTTTCTAGCTGCACTCTGAATAGAGTTGAAACCTCTACACTAGACCCGAAGATAGAAAAGAGTACGTAATCTTTCAGAAGCAGTTAGCCAGCCGTACGCGGAAAATGATATCCATTAAGACACTGTTGCAACTGACTCAGAAAGTTACGGTAGAAGATTGGAAAGTTTTCAATTGGTCAGTCAGTCAGGATTTGTCTATGTAGTGTTATGGTCACACGGTTTGTGTTTGTCTCCTTGTTTGATTTTGTAGTATGGTTAAATATGTTTTTCTGCTCGTTAAGTCAGTTGTCGCATGTTTGTTTTTTTTTCATCGAATCAATCGAACCCTGTATGTTAAAATATAGTCGATCCTGTGTCAAATTGTTTTCTTGATTTCGCTAATCGTTTTCTACTTGTGTTCATCTCTTGTGTCCTTAAATTGTCATCGGTCCAAAATCCACAGAAACATGTAACTGAACCACCGACGAACCGACGTGACAGTGGTGATTCAAAAGTGTCCCCCCCAAATTTAACGGTCGACCACCGAAGCGAGCGATCGCTTCTGTCAAATCAGCGCAGACGCGAACCGTTTCCTATATGAACACACGGGGGTTCGGTGTCGAGCTATCAAATTATCGCGAGCCGTTATAGAGGTGGCGATAGTGTTTGGCTATTTTTCATCATGGCGTCGCGGACAACAAATTTGAATTTATTTGTTCTAGCTGTCACGTCGGTTCGTCGGTGACTGAACTTCTGAACATCTAAGCGATAATCAAAAATACGCCAAGTTGGTCAGTTGATAGCAATAAAATTTTAAAATAATAAAGATTTCATGTCAACTTTCATCCCGCTACAAATACTATTAAAAATATTCAAATTCGTTCAATTGTCCTATCGGTCCTACCTAGATGATCCATGTCATTTTCTACGCTTGGCCTAGAAATGTCAACCTAGTCGTACACAAGTAACGTTGTTCAGTTAATATAAAGCAGTCAGTTTTTGTCCAAAATGTCACGTCGAACGCATTGACGTCAACAATGCCTTTAAGTGTTCGCACGTTAGCTTTGAATCTATCAGCACAATTAAGTGCTACAAATCTCCTTCCCACTATTGATTCTTCGGTCGATTTTAATTGCTTTATTTAAAGAATATATGACCAACTAACATATTAAAAATTCGAAAAAGCGACTATGACAATAATAAGTTACTATGTAATAAAAATCAACCGAGAAACGTGGGAAATAGAGCCCAAACAACATTTTGAAGTCAGATGGCTGTAAAAGGTTCCAAAACCTGTCACAAATCCTATAATACTTTTATTAGGATTTGTAACGATCATCAAAACCTTCTCAAATCCAACCGACTTGGAACTATTGCTTGGGAATAGACTCTACTGAGCCCCGGCGGTTCCTCCTGTTTATCGAGCATGTCTGATGCATATGATCAGCCATACTCCATCTGCAGCAGCCGGTTCGTGATGAACCGTTGGAGGCGCATTAAAGTGTTAAAAAGGTGATATGTTTCACAAAGGAACACTACATTACAATAATCAAAATGAAACTCCTTCACTTTAATACCGTCAACCCCTGCGAACTTGGCCAGGGTGCGAACTTGGCCAGGGAACTAACAATGTTAGGTAGTCGTCGGCAAAACCCTAAGTAGGAAATCTGCTATTATTGAGTTGCCTCAATAGCGTATCTGCTACGAGATTCCACAAAAGTGGTGACAAGACTCCCCCTTGGGGGAATCCACAAACACTCAACTTTCAAATCCCTGCTAGACGCAATGTCGAGAAGAGATATCGGTTTTTGAGCATTTGATAAATCCAATTAGAAATCATTGGAGATATACCATGACCCCGTGCGGCATCCAATATGGCATCGAAAGGCACGTTGTCAAAGGCACCCTCGATATCTAAGAAAACACCCAAGCAGGATTGCTTTTGAGCGAATGCCTTCTCGATATCGTAAACAACTTTGTGTAAAAGAGTCACCACAGTGGACTTTCCAGATTGGTTAGCATGTTGGTTCACATGAAGAGGCACATTGGCCAGATGAACATCACGGATGTGATGATCCACAATGCGTTCTAAGCCTTTCAAAAGAAAAGAGATCAAACTGATAGGTCTGAAACTCTTTGCTTCTTCATACGACGCGCGTCCCACTTTCGGAAAGAACTTCATAGTAATATCCCGCCAAGATTTGGGAATATACTCTATAGCAAAACTGCAAACAAGTATATTTTTCAAAACATGTTTGAAATAATCAATTCCCTTCTGAAGCAAAATAGGATAAATCCTATCTGCTTCAGGAGATTTGAAAGGAGCAAAGCTATTAAGTGCCCACTCAATCGATTCTATAGTTACTCCGAGCCAAAGCCAGGGAATCATAACTACAACAAAAGACATCAGGTTCATCCGAAGATGAAATATCCACACATGCAGGGAAGTGTGTGCTGAATAAGCATTCCAGAACTTCCCCATCAGAGGAAGTCAGATCGCCATTTGACAAACGAAGTTCGTTCACTCGGAAATCCTTAGATTTCGCAAGGATTTTGTTTAACCGACTGACTTCACTCAAACATTTGTACAAAGGACCGGAGAGCTTTCCTGTAGGCCTTGCGAGCCGACCTGAAAGCCTCCGAACCAGCCGAACGTCGTCTGTTCCAACTCTTTCTACATTGTTTCCTGAGTTTCGCCAGATCAGAGTTTCTCCAAGGGGTTCCTCTGTGATCTTCACAGACCGTACAGGGCATGCGTTGTAGTATCAACGGCATCATCTAAATCACTTGGAGTGACAATGGATGGTGGTGACGCAGCCAAATCAGTAAAAAGATCCCAGTTTGTTGACCTAGGATTCCTGAAACGCAATGTCTGCGAAGTAACATTTAAATGTTCAAAAAAGATGTTGCGATGGTCAGATAAAGATTCTTCATCTGACACATGTCAATTGGTCAGCTCGTGACTAATTCTACTAGAGCAAAGCGTTATCTAACACTTCCTTTCTAACAGATACCATGAAGGCTGGGCGGTTGCCTATGTTAAGTATTGCAAGAGCTGTACTACTTAAGTACCGTGATTTCGGGTGGCTGTAAACATGTAAACTCACCATTCAATAACTCTTGAACCTGATGATGGACATTTTTTATTTTTTTTTAAGTTTAAAGCATTATTTTTAACAAATAAAAATGGTCCTCACGTCGATCAATTTCACCCCACTGACCAATTTCACCCGAAATCACGGTACTCCATCAAACTGGAGCCTCTCAAGGTAATGTTTGACTGTCCCAAATGATATGGTGAGCATTAGCATCACTGCCAACAATTAGCGGAAGGCCTTTTGAAGTGCAATAAGCGATGACTTGTTGGAAAGCATCCGTAGGGGATGGTTCATCATGCGGTAAATTCACCGAACAATAGACGTATTTCCTGTTGAGGTTTCCAATGATAGCACATACATCTCTGGTGGTTAGTTCAGAGATGAGTGTAGCAACTATTGCGTTGTTGACAAGCACACAGGCTCGAGGCATGACACGCGAGTTTGCCATTTCATGTTTACTGAAAGTAGCAAACACAGGGTTCACAAAGTTTCCTAGATAGAAATTCCCCTTACGAAAGTAAGGTTCTTGTACCAAGGCCACTTGGGCTGTACCGTTTTGCATAAGTCTGTAAAGATTGATCGTTGCAGTTCTTTTATGCTGAAGATTGATCTGAGCTATCCTAACCGTAGCCACTACCCAAACTACATAGGTAAGATTAAACTCTTCGCAATAACAGCACAACAAAGATCAATCTAGTTGAGGCCAGAAAAACAACAGTTCTCAGGCTGCACTTCTAGCTAAGCAGATAACTAATAACTGGAGGTCTTTGTCATTGGCTGACCCGTGGAAGCATAAGTTTGGATCTTGTGAGGACTAAAGTTATATTGGATGTTCTTTCCACATTGTCTACTCACAATTTTGCTCTATGGATTTACATAATCAAAATTATGAATTAACCATGGATTTTGTTTGAAATGTAGAAATCCATCACATGAAAGAATCGTTGCTTTTTTGGAATTAAAATATATCGACTATGGATTAGGCTATTAAAAGTAGGTAAATATTTGATAAAAAACTTACGATTCTCGTTTCATTCTGCTTCTTCGCCGAAGCGTAGTTGACGGTCGCCTGATGCAGCTGCCCGAGAAAATCCGGCATCTGCTTCTTGGCCACCCAGTTGGTGATGTACTTGGGAATCGACAGGCCCGGATTATCAAAGTAGGTCAATATGAACGATAGGCCCGGTTTGCTAAACGTACCACTGGTTGGCTTGATGACCATATAACTCCAGTATTCGTTGACTCTTTGGTTGCTCGGTTTCTCCGGACATTTGGGATGCTGGACGCTCTTGTTGACGATGACGATAACCTTGCGTGAGCGATCCACAAAGTAGCGCCGGTTGTACACGTAATCGCGGTTGGCAAACAGTTTCTGAAAATTTGAATGACGGTACAATGTATTTCATATTCAAAGTAGACAGGAATACCAACCGGCCACAACATCTCCCAGTAGATTATGCTGCTGTTGGATCCCTTGGTAGTGTCTTCGTCGACAACCTCCAAGCTGACGGCGGTGTTGTCCCACTTTTTCCTATACTCGACGTCGGTTTGTACATGCAGGAAGTCCTCCGCTGTAATGTCTGGATATTCGACGTACACTGCAATATAAGAGGAAAAGCATTAGATTCAATTTTTATCATAAGATCCAGTCACTTTGTCTATTCCTCACCTTTATAAGCATACAGTCCCGCTTTGAGCTCCTTCCGCCAGGTGATCATGGTCTTCTGCTCGATGTACGGCTCCCATGCGGTGAATTCGTTATCCTCCCGGGACAACATATCGGTGACGTTTTTCGGGCAGCAACAGTACCGGATACCCTCCACTCGGCAGTCGATTTCTTTCCGCTTCTGACATCGTGGACAGAAGATGGTTTCTTTCTTTAGCCGATCCAGAAAGTTGAAATCGTCAAAGTAGTCCTTTACGTCCTCGTACTCGATCCGTTCCCGATCCCAGTCGAAGGCGGCGAGCAGGGCCGTTGACGACAGGAGAAATCCTTTGGCATGGCGTTGGGCCTGTGTGTGAAAGGGTAATAAAAGTGGGAGTGACTGATGAAATTTGATCTCTCGAGATCTCTCTCTAAATTTGGGTAAAATTTTAGGGAAAACACAACTCAATCCGGGTTTTACATTTGCTGTTTGCAGCATAGTTGTCCCATGTTAGGGATTTCCATGAAACATTTCTCTATACTCAGCGAAGTAAACTACCGAAATTCATCAAAATACGTTATGAAATTTAGCCATAACTGGAACGTATGAATGCTATAATAATAATACCTTATAAAAATTGATGATGATACTTGTTATAACCTGATTACTAGGCCTTTCTAATTTTTCAAAAATGTTCTGTGATTCTCAAGTCCACCGCCATATTTTGATTGGCATCCAAAAAGAAGTTACTGGTCAAATTGGGTAATATATATGGAAACATATTCTAACTAACTTCTTTTTGCTCAAAATTAGCTTAATGCAAGAAGGCCTAATAAGCTTAATGCCAGAAATTCTTCAGAAATTATGCTCCGTACGTACTTCAGAAATTATGCTACGGATTCTTCAACAGCTTTCTCCTGAATTTTTTGCTGGGATCTTTCCAGGCAATCTTCGTGGTATTCTTCTTCAGGAATTTCTCCAAGAACTCATCCTGAAATTCCTCCAGAGACCAAAGATTCTTTCAGTTACCCCTCATGGAATTCCTGCAGAAATTCCGCTTGGTCTTCCTCCAAGGATACCTCAAATAACTCTTCCTGCGGTTCTTCTAGGAATTCCTCTCCAGAAATTCCATCTATGGTACCTGCAGGAGTCCTCCACTGCCGTTCTAAGCATATCTGTACCATGTTGTTTTTTTACGCATACTGTCCCACTGCTATAACTTAAGTTCTATCTTAAAATCGATGTCTGAAAGATGCTTAACGTTATCATGGAATATTCATTTGTGATGCAAAATGGAAAAACTATTAAATCAACTTCAAATGGCTCTGTTACTAAGAAAAACACGGCAAGAATGCAAAACAACATGGGACAGATGTACTTAGAAGGGCAGTCCAGGTATACTCAATAAAATTTTCTTTTGCTTTCCCCAGACATTTTTGATGGGGTTTCTCTAGAAATTCCTGTTTTGTTTTCTCCAGTAATTCCTAATAGGATTTCTGCTGATTTTTTTTACAATGATAAATCCCAGAACCGTACTAAGAGTACATACCTCCATAGAGATTTTCTTGTGATTTCTCCCGAAGCTCTCCAGTGATTCCTCTTGGATTTTTTACCCAAACGATATTTCCAAGGATTCCCCATAAATTTCTCATGAAATTCCTCCAGGAACTCCTCTTAGCCTTTATCCAGAAATTCCAGCTGGATTTCTTAAGCAATTCCTGCTGTTTTTCTTCCAGGAATTCCTCCAAGGACTTCTTTAGAAACTGTAATTCCTCCCGGGATTCCTTCAAAACTTTTGCTGGGATTATTTAAGGCAATCTTCCTAGGATCCTTGCAGAAGTTCCTTCGGTGTTTCCTTCTGGAATTCCTCCCATTTTTTCCTTGCATTTCTCCAAAAAAATCTCATGGCACTCCTCCAGGTACTCCTCTTGACTTTCATCCTGGAACTCTTGCTGGGATTCCACAAGCGATTCCTGCTGCTTCTATTGGCGATCAAATGTGAGGTTAGGTAACGCAAAATTTTCAACTTTGGAAACAAAAATAACATATTACTGATGAATGCATTGTATGTAAGTTATTTGTATCATTAATAATTCAGTCTAGGGTTTGTAATTCACTGTTTTAGAGAAGCCCACCTGCGCAATTTAGCTTTGCGTTTGATCGTCAATTGTTTCAGAAATTTCTCCTGGGTTTCCTCCAGAAATTCTTACTGTGATGCCTGCAGCAATCCCTCTAGGGGTTTCTCCTGGCATTCTTACTGGGATTCTTCTAGGCAGTCTTCCTAGGATACTTCCCGAAATGCCTTTGGTGATTCTTCCAGAGATTTTTCTGAAGACTCATTCAGAAACCCTTTACAGATTTTAGAAATTTATCATGGTATTCCTCCAGGAATTCCAGCTGAAGGAATCCCAATAGAAATCTCTAGAGAAATCAATCGCTCTAAGAATTTCGGGATATAGACCCTAGGATGTACGGTAAGGGCTGGGTATGCTGCGCAATTCAGATCCCATTGTGATCCATTAGTCTCTGCCCAGCAACTCCTATTCCTACCCCCTCGCGGTACCGGCCGGAAACTGAGCAACCTTAGGGAAGATCGGGTAACCAACCCCGGTGGGAACTTTAGTCGTAGGCTAACAGGGAAGGGGGGGGGGGGTTGCTTCGGCAAACCTGAGCGTCTGTTCTCCAGGAGGAGCGGCTCACAACAGCGTCTGATCCCCATATTAGGGGCGGCTGATCTACGTCCGAGTGCCAGGGAAGGACTCTAAGCTCAACTGTGCACTATGGTCCTCCGAAAAGTAGGGGATTGGTGTCAGGCCCTACAAGCCAGCCGTAAAAAACATTGTAACGGAAAATCAGCAAGAATAATAAGGACTGTTCAATTTATAAAACGGACAACTTGCTTGCGCGATATTTTTTTTTATTTTTCAATAAAATTATTATCAGTTTTTTGTATAACTTTCTATAGCTATTCTCAAATGTAGGAAAAATATAACATTATGCAAAATGTTCTTTATTGTGTAACTGTTCAGTACTGTCTGTTCTAAAGAGGTCCAAATGTTCAATGCGGCATTTCAAATATTACGGTTTTCGTTACTAGTTTTACGTTGTCTGAAATACTTCTGAACAATTTGGACCCGATGCACGGATTTTCCGGAAACCGGTTCCGATTGTTCCGGTATCTATTTTTCGAATGTAAACAAATATCGGTAAGCGATACCTCAAATTTCGTTTTTTTTAAGATACATCATTCTTTTCTGAGCCGTTTTTGCGTTATCCGAAATATTTGCTCCTGTGTTATATTCAGAAATTCCTATCTACATATCTACCTATAAATTCCTCTAGGAACACCTCTATCTATTCTTCCAGTGATTTCTCTAGGCTTTCCTTTATGGATTCGTCTCGATATTTCTTCAATGAACTTTTCTTAGGATTTCTCCAGACAGTCTTGATGGGGTTTCACTAGAAATTCCTGCAGAGATTCCTACAGCAATCCCTCTTAGGTATCAGAAGCCGGCTCCAGAGTCACGGTATCCTCCTTTTGGGATATTTATTATTAGCTCTCGGAATTCTCCTAGGGATTTCTTCAGGAATTCCTTCAGAGATTTAAGCTCGAGTAATTACTGGGATTCTTCCAGCAATTCCTCCTAGGAATCCTCCAGTAATTCTAACTGGTGTACCTCCATGAAATCTTCTAGGGATTGGGATTTCTCCTGACATTATTGCTGGAATTGTTTTGGGCAATATTCCTGGGATTCCTCCAGAAAATTCTCCTGCGATTCCTTTAGGGACTCCTTCATGGATTTCTCTGGAATACTTCTACTGATTTTTCCAGGGAGTACTCTAGGCATTCCTTCTGATCAGTCTTGTTAGAAATCACAGTCATTGACACCTTTTCGTCGATATTCGGCTGCTTTTGTCTCCGACATTCGCAACATAAGCAATCAAACTACCGTACGAAACAAAAATGTCAAACGAATGCACTTGACCACGATTGCGGCTTCGGAAGACGATTCGGTTTTTGTTATTCCTGTCTTCTTCCACAATGAGAGCTGTGTTGGCCATATGTGTGTCGTATTCAATTCAACAAGCAAGAATAAGCTAATATTAACATTCATAATCGGAATTGTTCTGAAATCCATGCGAAAAGCTAGAATTAGACAAATGTCATCGTGTCAGACGACTTTGATTTGACCTTTGTTTATGTTTATTGATCTTCGTCCTACCGCTCGTGTTGTGTGTAAGAGGTAGCGGTAGCGCATGAATGTAACAAAGCAAGCTGACACCCGATTGCGCCACCGAAATGAAGGTAGTGAAAAGTGTCGAATGTTTAGAAGACTGCTTCTGATATATATATATATATATTTTATTTAAATTTCTTTGTATTTGTGAATTTTAACTTAATGCTAATTTTTCACACACAGCTTCTGATATACACTCCCGTTCAAAAGTTTGGGGTCACCCCCTCAAAAACATGTAATTTTTTTAGGCCCATATCTCCGCCAATTTGTGTCCGATTTCAAAACCCTAGGTTTCATTCAAAAAATAATAAGTCAAAGAAACTTTGAACATGATTTAAAAGAAACTTTTTCAAAAAATGTTGTATGTAAACTTAACCCAAAGTTGCCAAATTTTCTAAAAAATGAATATAAACTTACGGCAGTGTCGCTGGAAGTTGGGTCGACCAAATTTTAAGATGAGAGCGGTAATATGACCCATTTTCTATTAGCTTTCAACTGCTTTTTACATAACTTCGCTAAAAAATCTAGAAAAAAGGTATTAATTAAATTAATCCTTGATGTCATCGACCAAAAGTTTGGAGTCACCCCTCAAAATGCTGTATGGGCCAAAAGTTTGGGGTCACTATCGTAAAACATGGAAAAGTTTTTTTTTTTTATTTATGTGTATTTTAACTAGTTGCTAATTCTACACTCAACACATGGAAAAGTGATTTGTTGATATCTTTGTCATCTTTCATTCAATTTTAATTCTTCTTGGCTTATTTGAAACAAAATGAATGATACTTATTGCATAGACATTGAACCACACATATTTGTTGAAATTTACATACTAAAACTTAACGTAAAGTTGCCTTATTTTTTGAAGCGTGGTAAAATGTGCTAACTTTACATAACATTTTTATATACAAAAATCGTTAAATACGTTAAGTTGAAGACATCAAACATAAATTTAGTTAATTATCTTTGAAATGAGCCAAAAATAATTTAAATTGAACTATAGATGACGAAGATATCACCAAATCACTTTTCCATGTTTTACGAAAGTGACCCCAAACTTTTGGCCGATACATCATATTGAGGGGTGACCCCAAACTTTTGGTCGATGACATCAAGGATTAATTTACTTAATAACTTTTTTTCTAGATTTTTTAGCTAAGTTCTGTAAAAAGCAGTTGAAAGCTAATAGAAAATGGGTCATATTATCGCTCTCATCTTAAAATTTGGTCGACCCAACTGCCAGCGACACTGCCGTAAGTTTATATTCATTTTTTAGAAAATTTGGCAACTTTGGGTTAAGTTTACACACAATTTTTTTTGAAAAAGTTTCTTTTAAATCATGTTCAAAGTTTCTTTGACTTATTATCTTTTGAATGAAACCTAGGGTTTTGAAATCGGACGCAAATTGGCGGAGATATGGGCCTAAAAAAATGACATGTTTTTGAGGGGGTGACCCCAAACTTTTGAACGGGAGTGTATGTTCAAGGAACTTTTTTCAGGATTCTTCCAGGCAATTCTGATGGGATTTCACTAAAAAAACTTTAGTAATACATAATAGGGTCTATATCCCGAAATTCTTTTAGCGATTGATTTCTCTAGAGATTTCTATTGGGATTCCTTCAGCTGGAATTCCTGGAGGAATACCATGATAAATTTCTAAAATCTGTAAAGGATTTCTGGATGAGTCTTCAGAAAAATCTCTGGAAGAATCACCAAAGGCATTTCGGGAAGTATCCAGGATCCAGTATCCAGGAATGCCAGGAGAAACCCCTAGAGGGATTGCTGCAGGTATCACAGTAAGAATTTCTGGAGGAAGCCCAGGAGGAATTTCTGAAACAATTGACGATCAAACGCAAAGCTAAATTGCGTAGGTGGCGCTTCTCTAAAACAGTGAATTACGAACCCTAGACTGAATTACCAATGATACAAATGGAAGAAAAGTGAAATTATTGCAAATTCTTATAACTTACATGTAATGCACATTCATCAGAAATATATTATTTTTGCTTCCAAAGTTGAAAATTTTGCGTTACCTAATCTCACATTTGATCGCCAATAGAAGCAGCAGGAATCGCTTGTGGAATCCCAGCAAGAGTTCCAGGATGAAAGTCAAGAGGAGTACCTGGAGGAGTGCCATGAGATTTTTTTGGAGAAATGCAAGGAAAAAATGGGAGGAATTCCAGAAGGAAACACCGAAGGAACTTCTGCAAGGATCCTAGAAAGATTGCCTTAAATAATCCCAGCAAAAGTTTTGAAGGCATCCCGGGATGAATTACAGTTTCTAAAGGAGTCCTTGGAGGAATTCTTGGAAGAAAAACAGCAGGAATTGCTTAAGAAATCCTGCTGGAATTTCTGGATAAAGGCTAAGAGGAGTTCCTGGAGGAATTCCATGAGAAATTTATGGGGAATCCTTGGAAAAAATCGTTTGGGTTAAAATTCCAAGAGGAATCACCGGAGAGCTTCGGGAAAAATCACAAGAAAATCTCTATGGAGGTATTCTTAGTAAGATTCTGGGATTTATCATTGTAAAAATTTCAGCAGAAATCCTATTTAGGAATTACTGGAGAAAACATTCGCAGATGATATTACAATTGCTGTACGTGGTGCAAATGTAGTAAACAGCGTGATTAAATCCCAAGAGGCAATCGACGAGATGGTTCATAAAATTAACAACCTCGGTCTACAAGTATCCCCAACCAAGTGTTCAGCGATTGTTTCTACAAAAAGGACGATGGAGAATGTGCCTCAATTACGTGTCGAAGATCAAGTTTTGGAATACAGCACATCAATGAAACTGTTGGGTCTACACTTAACACCAACATTACACTGGGGAAAACACTTCTACTACCTTAAACACCGTGCGGGACAGTTTATGAACTTTATGAAGTCCATCGCTGGCCAAGCATGGGCAGCAGATCCTGGAGCACTTCTGACCATCTATAAATCATGCGTGAGACCTGTCTTGGAGTACGGGGCAATTTTTTCTGCGGAGCACCCGAAAAAGATGCCATTATACTGGATCGGATCCAATGGCACATAGCATACGCATTCTACTCGGATCAACCAAAACAACACATACTGGATCGTTAGAGGTGATGGCTGGACTAACACCGTTAGCCATCAGAAGGGAAGAAGCAACCATGAAATTCATCGAAAAAAGATATTCCACTAAATCCTGGAACGACAAGTTCGTGAAGACTACAATCAATGGTGCTACTCCAACCTGGCTACGTCGTAGCATCCTACAATACACGTCCTACACCGAACGGAAGTTGGAAACATTCGAAGTGCTGCCGTGTTTCGAGTTTGCACTGGACTTGAGACGAAAAGTAGTTCCGGTCGAAAAAACGGTACACCTCAAACTATCGGCAAATCCATCCTTAAGAGCCAATGAAGTCGTCCAAAATATTCTTGGCTGTCAATATCTAAATGCACTACAACTTGCTACAGATGGTTCCAAAGCCATTAACGGCACAGCCTTTGCGGTAGTAGACGAA
The DNA here is from genome assembly GCF_035046485.1 of Aedes albopictus. Taxonomy (NCBI): domain Eukaryota; kingdom Metazoa; phylum Arthropoda; class Insecta; order Diptera; family Culicidae; genus Aedes; species Aedes albopictus. Next base: position 340,095,902 of record NC_085138.1, read on the forward strand.
TTTGGCCATCCAGTGAGTCAAATCAAGCTTCCGGATCAGATTTCAGTATTTCACGCAGAGATACTGGCGCTTCGGAAAGACGTTCAAATTGTTGCAGCTAGACCCAGGGTCGATTATGTCGTACTCACCGATAGCTTGAGCAGCCTAGAGTTTCTCTTCAACATTCAAATCACTTCCTACACTCCTGCGGTGTGGTTTGAAATAAAAAAGCTAGTATTAATGGCCATTGAAGAAAAAGGGTCAAACATTATGTTCCTTTGGGTACCTTCTCATCAAAACATCGAGCTAAACGAAGCTGTGGACGTTGCAGCGAAAGAAGCATGTCAATCGGGTGGGGTAGACTACTACCGATTTACCTGTTTGGACATTAACGCGCACAAAATCTATCAACGTGTGACAATCAGCGTGGAATGTGGGAACTAAAGGCAGATTTGGCCGCAGCATAATTCCCACTGTATCAACACAAGCTTGGTTTAAGGACCAGGGTTTCTCGCGGAGGGAAATCGTATTATAGACTGTTTCAGAAATTATAAATACACTAACGAAACATACTAACGAAGTAAATAATACCAACTTTGTTGATGTTTCTGGTATATGTTAAAAAATAAGGCTCTGTAAACTAGATGATTAAAATTTAAAGTTGCACAAAGTGGTAAAAAAATGTAGCATAGTAGAAAAGAAAAAAATCTAACAGATAAAATATTTAATTTTCAAACACAATTTAAATTGCTGTATCGAAAATAAAAGATATTTCTCGATTGGTAAGAGTAATTTTTACTGGAATATTTGATCAAGAACCACCATTACGGGCCTCCCAGTACAAATTTTTTTGTTTCAAATTTCTCAATAACACCTGTTAGAAATAGGCAAAAGATTTCCTTCAGTGCTTAGTGAGCCCCGAGTTATCCGTTGCATAGTATTTTTCGTTATATTCTGCCATGGCTGCAGTTGAGTAACAACAGAAGAAAGGGAGAAGAACAGTTGTTGTAGTATCATGTCTAAAAGGTAGTTAGCAGAACATCGTAACGAGAGTTATTAATGATGCAATATTTGGGATGTTGAGTCGAGTATTGGAAGACAAAAATGGAACTTAAATGTAAGTTACTAAGCAAATGTAAGTGTAATATTAACTAATAAAATATGAACTATTTGCAGTCTTGAAGCTGCCGAAAGTGTAAGCTGCTCTCGAGAAGTTTCGCTTCTTCCAAGAAATCACGTTCTCAACAAACTTCAAGAATTTAAATCGCTTCTGAGTCGACGCAGACATGGATTCCGGTGATACAAGCAGTATCCGTAAGAAGTCGATAAAGGAACGTCTTAGGTTGCTAGAGCAACAGCATCTAATACGAATAACACAGCTTGAGGAAGAAGGTAGGCGATCTCGGCAGGAGTACGAACGGAGCGTGGAACGGATCGAACAAGCGACAGCGAAAGCCATCACAAAAATCAAATTACACTGTAAAGCTAAAAGGGACGCAAGAGCTAGGACGAGTGAGAGGGAAAATGTCGGCGAAACCTTGCCAGTCGTGCACAGTTCGTTTAGTGACGGAACCCTTGTTGAGTCCATCTGTAGCCCACCTGTACAGTGCGATGGAATAGCTTCTGCTCCACATCGGCCGAGTATCCAAATTGTTCGGCCGAATGCTCTACGTCACTTCATACCTGGTACCGAGAACGATAAGGAGGATCTGCATACAACATTTAGTCCAGAGCTGGCTGGTGGAATCGATGCGATCGAAAACTTCCGTAGTAAGGAAGGGTCTAGTATGCAAACAGTATTGCACTCTACAGTCGGTGTCAAGTCATGCTTCCACAGTACGGTACATTTAGAAACCTTATCCAAGTCCAATAGTTCCCGTAGTATGGGTCAACCAGAAATTGTAAACATAACCACTACAATTATGGATCAGTCTCTGAATGCTGAGAAAGCGTATTCGGTAACAAAACCGATAACGGTCACTCAAATTAAAATCGAGACAAAATGCGAATACCCTGAACAAGAGCTCTCTCACCACTCCTCTTTGCTAGAGTACATTGCTTCGCGGAGTCGTATGTGTACGGGAGAACCAATTCAAAAGATCGTTGTCGTTGCCTTGTTTACATGCGATTCTTCAAGAAGCAATGTAGTTGAAATGGACTCACTGATGGTTTCCAAATACAGCTCCATTCCAACAGAAACAGTCGGCCGAGTATTCGAGGCTGAAAAAATGGACTTCTATGGTAGGTGTGATCCACTACGAAAGATAGACAGCATCGGGTTTGATCCAGGTGGGCTAAAGAATGGAGCTCAGGTAAAACTGGTGCTGGTAAAGCGACCGATATGCGTGAACTATTTGGTAAACAACAGTGTTCACGAATATTCTCACTCGGAAAGGCTATCTTGGGATGCAGCCCGACGTTTGGAATCACCGATGTGTAGACTCTCTATTGCGACAGAATCGGAACAACAGCGATCAGCACGACGAACAGAGAAGAAAAACTACCACCGTAGCACCGATCGGAAGAGTAGATAGTAATAGCCACGGTTATGTGTAGTGTATATATCGCAACCTCTAGGTACGATCGTCGTCGGCTCGTGGTACCACCTAGACCGAAATAGTTGTTATGCAAACAGAATAATTGAAATTTGAGGAATGTGGTTGTGGATTGGTAAACATCAATGAATCCACTTATTGATTATGTTATTTTGAGTTTAATGAATTCGTTTTCTCAGGGTGTCATAAGTTTTATGGCGTTAGATAAACAAGTTGATGTAGTATAGAATTACGTGACGTGGAGGATATTTTGTGCTCAACGGAAAACCGGGACTACACGGGTGGGGGTATGTTAGAAATAGGCAAAAGATTTCCTTCAGTGCTTAGTGAGCCCCGAGTTATCCGTTGCATAGTATTTTTCGTTATATTCTGCCATGGCTGCAGTTGAGTAACAACAGAAGAAAGGGAGAAGAACAGTTGTTGTAGTATCATGTCTAAAAGGTAGTTAGCAGAACATCGTAACGAGAGTTATTAATGATGCAATATTTGGGATGTTGAGTCGAGTATTGGAAGACAAAAATGGAACTTAAATGTAAGTTACTAAGCAAATGTAAGTGTAATATTAACTAATAAAATATGAACTATTTGCAGTCTTGAAGCTGCCGAAAGTGTAAGCTGCTCTCGAGAAGTTTCGCTTCTTCCAAGAAATCACGTTCTCAACAACACCAGTAGCAACAAACGTTAAGGACAGACTTGTTAGAATCCCAAAATGGCCGCCGCAATGGCCGACTTTGGCACCTACTCACGATTTCGAGAGCACAAATCTCGTCGTAAACAAAACCAGCGCATCTGATCTTCTTATTTTAAGCTTATTACGAGTGAGCAAGAACAGAATTATAAAATGCACTGTTGTTTAAAACTTGTTTCTTGAGATTTGTGCGTCTGAAGTTCTAATGCAATCTTGAAGCGGGATTACAAGACGTTTGTCCTTAAGCAAACGAATGTCTTAATAACTGCTTACTGCATCCGTTTTTATGGTATGACAAGCTTTGCCATCAGAGGGATCGAATGAGCTGAAAAAATAAGTTTGTTCAGATTAAATGCGTGCAGAAAAGCTAAGAAATTGTGTGGTAGTTCTTATGTTCCGTAGAAAACCTTAAAAAATAATAAACTTGATCTCCGAAAAAATGTCGTGGAAATGCCTTTATCGACTTTTTCCAAATGCTGATCAAGGCATTCCTTAGACAACTTGTTGGCGAATGTGATAAAAATTTAGATAATTTTTGGTATTTAGTGATAAATAATGTTGAAATCATTAAAAAACACCTTTGTGCAAATGCAAATTTGAAAAAATAAGTTATTTGTTAGATAACTTGACTGTTCTTTAAAATACCAAGACAATTGAAAGGAAAGATAAAAATATGAAGTACAATATGCCATACTCCGAAAGAAGTTATAAAAATCATTACAATAGTTCATTTAATTTAATAAACAAAGTGTATTTATAATTTCTGAAACAGTCTATACTATCAAAGCTGATAAGCAATCACTCCAGATTACCGTCACATCTCAAGCGGAATAACATCGTTGAGGATGATACTTGTCCTTGTGGAGAGGCCCCAGCGTCACCTGAACATCTTCTCTTCGATTGCAATATCTACGGGAATTGGACGCGGATCGTCTGGACAGAGATCGTCAGTGAAGGAGCATTTCCGGACTTGCAATTAATACTCTGTAGTAGAAACATTAAGTTACTAAAACTATTACAAATTTCTTCATAAATTGTAACATTGATATGTACAGTATTTTCCGATCAAACATGGCCAAACAATGGAAACAAGAGGCCACTAATAAAAAAAAAATACTGGAGAAAACAAAACAGGAATTCCTAGAGAAACCCCATCAAGAATGTCTGGGGAAAGCAAAAGAAAATTTTATTGAATATACCTAGAGAAGTCCCTGGAATCACCGGTTTATGTATTCTGGACGAATTCAAAGAGAAATCCCAGAAGGAATCGCATGAGGCATTTCTGGAGGAATCCCAGGAAGATTTACCGGAGGAATTCCAGCAAAAGTGCCATGACAAATTCGTATATGAATCACTAGAAGAATCCCTGCACGTACCATAGTTGGAATTTCTGGAGGAGGAATTGCTAGAAGAACCGCAGGAGGAGTTGTTTGAGGTATCCTTGGAGGAAGGTAAAGAGAAATTTCTGCAGGAATTCCATGAGGAGTATCTGAAAATATCTTTGGAAAATATCTTTGGAGGAATTCCTGGATAAGTCCTTGGAGAAATCCCTGGAAGAGCAACCGAAGGAATTTCTGCAAGAATTCCACGAAGATTGCCTGGAAAGATCACAGCAAAAAGCCAGAATAAATTTGTAGAAGAATTCGTAGCATTTCTGAAGTAGGAGTCCTAGCAAGGACAGCTGGAAGAACCGCAGGAAGAATTGCATGTGGAATCTTGGCTGAAATTTCTGGAGGAAGGCCGCGAGGAGCTCCTGGAACCTTAACCCCTGGAAAAATCTTTGAAGAATCACCGGACGAACTTCTGAAAAAATCACCCAAATATTTTCATGAATATTCCTCGCAAAAAATCCTGGAGAATTCACACGAGGTAGAACCACAGTTGCAATTGCTTGAGGAATCCCAGCTGGAATTCCTGGATAGAATCTCTGTAGATGTGCCTGGAGGAATCACCGGAGGAACTTCTGAAATAGTCACAGGTAGATTACAAAATGATTACACCAAGAATTCTTGAAGGAATTTCTAGAATTCCGGGAAGTATCGTAGAAGGAATATCTAGAGAAATCCTAGTAGGAATTGCTGGAGGAATTTCTACAGGAATTATTAGAGGAATGCTGGGAGAATCCCTAAGAGAAATTCCTTGAATGAATACCTGGAGGAGGGCTGGGAGCCTCTTCGGGCCAATGTGAGGTGATCGAAAGGTGGAAGCAGCACTGCAGCGAACACCTGAATGGTGGCATAGAAAGCTGATACTGAACGGATGAAAAAACTACGACTACGCACAATGGATGATGGAAGCCCATCAACTCCCTCAATAAGTAAAATTAAGGATGCCATTCAACTACTTAAGAACAATAGGGTAGCTCTATCCTTGCGCTACATAGCCTAACAGATGCGCAATACAGCACTAAGTGTGACGTTAGATCCGACGTATGGTTTGGAAGATGAATCGATTTTCAAAATTCAATGTGATGTAGTACAAATAAATGTAATGCTGGTTTTGTTGTTTTGCCCGACACACTGTATTCAACGCTTTATTTTTAAGCTGTATCTAAAGTTACACTGGACCTGTTTACGAATCGAACCTAACAACGCGCATTGTGAATTTACCAGCTAAAAATATCGTCCTCGAGACTGATGAAGACCTACCTACCTCCTAAATTGAATCATATCACTTTCGCTTCTGCAGCGCCGTTTGTTGCCATGGGCAGACTGGGAGCTCAAAGCATGGGCGCCTTATCTGTTATTGTAGGTAGCATCAGATATTACATTCTAAGTATTAGTTGAACAGTAATCAAAATATTCCGTAAGATTCCGTCAATTATGGTTCAAAGCGGTGACTATAAAGATCTATTCTTATGCAAATTAAATCGGCCCCTCCTCAGTGCCGCCGCTGTATCAGACCAAGTGCCGAAAGCGCAGTCGAGGTGATAACAAAATCTCCCTCCGACGAAGACGACCACCAAAAAGAACTCGAGAATCGCAATTTATAGAAGGCGGCTGCTGCAGTTATGTAAACGTCCAACTCCCCGTTGATAACTCGGTTAGAACCCACATCCCCCAATACACACCTGTCCGCGGAATCGTTTCAGCAGTTCCCGCAGGGCTCGTTCCTCCCAAATCTTGGCATACAGGGCCAGTATCTGCTGACTGCGCCGGAGCTGCTGGGCAAACACAAACTCACACTGGGTGGCCCACAGCCGCAGGATGTTCGGCGACTGGTCCCGGACGTTTTTCCGCAGATATCGATTGACCTTCCGCAGGACCAGCGCGTTCGAGAAAAGTTTCATCTCCCCTCGAGAATAATAACACAGTCCACTTAGGCACAGAGGCGACGACCGAAAAACCAAATGCGCATAATTCGCGAACCGGCCGGAACGGGGGTGCTTTCGCGGATTTAACACCTGCACTGGTTTGTTTGCGGTTGCGGGATTCCGACGCACTAGGAATAACACTGGTTCAAGGACGGAAGCGACAGTTTTCAACGCGATTTTCCAGCGCTGAGCGATTCACCTGTGCGCGATGTGTGATGCAACCGTGCACGACTCGTCCGTCGCGAGTTTTCACTCCTGGGATGCACTTTTACGAAACCCGCAAGCAGAAAGATGCACTTTATGCAGTTGAATGTCAAACACGCGTGCGGATGACAGCCGATCGATTTGTGGAGAGAAGGCACGAGGAGTGTTGCAAAAGTGAGTATTTTGGATTATTTTGGTATCACTCAAAAAAATTTACACGTCAGAGTAAGGCAACGTTCAAAAATTACGTCCATGATTAGGGGGAGGGGGGGGGGTCTAGAAAAGTGTGACAGTACGTGTATTGGGTATAGGAAAAGTGCATGACAGAGGGGGGAGGGGGGGTCTAGAAATCCCGAAAAACGATGGACGTAATATTTGAATCTTCCCTAATGTGTTTTACATATAGATTTGCGCAAATTGTAAAACCCACGAATGTCACGTGTGGAACATATTGCGGAGATTCCACCTGTTTAGACTCCTGCGCGAAAATTAGTTGCGTGGATTTTTCTTGCGTGGGCCCACAGATATACACTGACAAAAATCCAAACTTTAATATTATATCGCCTGTTTCTATACAATTCATAAGACATTATTATCGTTATTTTTAATTGTGTGCGTATAATCATCATGAAACCCGTTTTAGCTTTCATGAGGTACCTCATGAGACTTATGCACCCTATAAATCACTTTTATGTTTGGTCAAACATAACAGTTATAATTTTTTTCCTATAGTAAAAAATTATGTATGTTCACATATAATTTTTAAGTTTGGCGATTCTGTTTCCAACGGCCATCAAAACCATCAAAACGGTCAAGATGGACATCGCCATTGGATTTCCAAACGTAAAAATAATCTTTGCCCTTTCTTCGGTTCAGCTGTAGAAGTTTCAAGGTAAGCTTGCATCCTCGCATGCATTCTAATAAAACAAATTAGTTTAATTTTGAATTATTTCAGTGACGTTCGAAAGTGTCCGAAAACTTCAGCACCACCAAGCCGCCGAAGCAACAGCAGAATGGCCATACCCCGACAACAAAACTAGAAATTTTCACCGCACTCTCCAGCGAAATCTCATGTACTCGGTCAACACAGCGGACTCCGGTGGCCGGGAAACAACGTGTGGGATCCACATCCACAGAAAGTTGATGTCGGCGGTGAGCGCCCCTATCAAGGGGTTGGAAACTCTGACACCTTGTGTTAAACACCCGTTTCACACACCAAAAACACCTTTTGACACACTTCGACACCTTTCAGATGTGCTACCAGGATATTTTTTTATTTTTCTGGCATCATTGGCCTGCCGATGTTTTTGTTTTGTTGATTTAAATTCGCAGTCGCAGTGCAAAACACAAAAGTGCTCGCAATAATCTGTGCGCGTTCGAAGAAATACGTTCGTCTGCCTCCCAATCACATGGGATCGGGACAAATTGTCGTTGGATTGCTCGGAACCGGGAAGAGGCAGCAACGGAAGGCCGGATGAGTTTACACTGGAGAGCTTCGACCCGCCCAGCTTAAAAGATTCGATACAGCTGGTAGACGAAATCCTGTGTCAACACCATCATGGACCGGATGACGAAACTCGACTACTCTGCCGCCGCCGCCGCCGCCGCAGCCCAAGACCAAAATAAAGGAGGCCGACTGCCAGACGTTTAACACCGGTGACCAAGATTTTCAAGGAGCAGCAAGTGAGGAAGCCGGAAAAGGTCTTGACCAGCCGAGCGTAGCAATCAGGTTGGAACGAAGATCCTGGTGCAACAGCGGAATTCCGTGAGGGCCTGCCGGGGTCAACCACCGGTGGGTAACCGGTACGGAAGTGGTGGTGGTATGGGTGCTGACAACGGTGGATAATCGGCGGCGCTTCAGTCGTTGCCCGTCGTACAGCCGGACGGCTTGATCGAAGTTGACCGATACATACAGAGTCACGTTCACCAGCGCCGTGATCAGTTTCATAGTGGCCATGATTTCCGTGTGACGGATCGTCCGAAACGATTGAGTCCATCGGAACTGTTTGACCAACGTATGTGTGAAGTCACAAAAGTTCATCTTGAGCTGTTTTCAGACATGATCAGCAGCTTCTCTTGGAGCAGCAAGTGAAAACCCCGGAACACGATCAACCACCGAGTAACCGGTACAGAAGTGGTGGTGAAAGGGATGCTGATAACGGTGGACAATCGCGCCCGGATACGCATCAGTTTACTACCGAAAGCAACAGCGAGGAATGTAAATTGTAGTCGTATTGAGAAAGTATTCTTTTCTGTTTTTGGACGGGTTTTTACTTTCAATTCGAGGTTTAGTTTAACGTTAAGGACAAGGTATTTGGAGTACATAGCTCAAATTTTCCAAAGCACCGTTTTTTAGAACCGTTAACTGGATATGGCTGAAAATGCATCATGCTGATTGTTCAGAAGTTGAGAACAGCGTGATGCATTTTCATCCAAATACGTTGAACGGTTCTTGAAAACGGTGCTCTAGACATTTTTTGCTTTGTACTCCAAATACCTTATACTTAATAGTGAGTTAGATTTTGTGATTTAATACGAGCACTATTCACACTTACAATCAGAAAAAATGGAACTAATATGCCAACAATGAATTGTATTGAAAGTAAAATAAACAGTGTAATAAAAGTGAAGTACGAAAGTCTAATCCGCCTTTGATATCCAAATTGTGCTGAAAAATCATGTAAATGATGTAATGTGGATTCAAGAAAGCTATGCTTCATTTTATATTTCGCATTTTAATCGGCAAAGTTAAAAGTTCTTGCTTCTGGTGTAAATTCCCCACTAAAAACTCCTTCCTAAACCAGCAATGATCCCTCCCAAGACGCAGAGATGCATTTTGAACGCTCATGATCTGTGAGCGTGCAAAAATTGTTCCCTTAAAGCTCCCAAGTACATGTTCAAAATTTTGAACACAATCTAGATTACTAGATTGAACACCGAGCGGTGTTCAAAATTGACAGGTCAGATTCGTTTTGTTTAGATTGGGAAGGAGTTTTCTATCGATTAGAAAGCAACATTGCAATGCTTCCGTTAGCTATCGTTAGGTATCGTATGGCATTCTCATTACACTAGGCCAGGAGAGCTCTTCGATTCCGTTCCAACGATATTATGGCGTGCTCTTGGGCGTACTTTCCGGCCCGGTAGAGACCATCAGATACGCGGTAACGGCGCAGTAAGAATCACGAACATAAATAGATGTCCGAGCTTGGCCGGGTGTAGTGAGAAGAGCCCTAATATCAAGGGGTTGGAAACTCTGACACCCTGGAATGTGCTGAAGTGTGCTGATCGGGTGTTTTTGGGTGTTTTTGCGTGTTTCTCGGTGCATGAGCAGTTCAATGACGTTTTTGACAGCTCATGTGATAGACGTCATTCTTTTTCAATTTACTGGCAACACTTTTCGAGATTCTCCTCATCAGTTGTTTGTTTTGATGGTAGTGGAAGGAATCTGAAGGAATCAATCGTGGCCCGGGGGGCCCGGGTGAAAAGCGATAACAATCGGTACGATCCAGACTACGTCGGAACGGTAAATTTATATTCGGACTCGGAACGCGTTACGATGCAGCAGCAGCAGTTGAACAAGAAGTTCAAAACTCCAAGAAATTTGTTCGCGCTCATCTGCTAGTGGTGGTGACGGATTGGAAAGTGCAACGGATGAGAAAAAAATGTATTTAATTCGGAGATACTCGAAGTCGGCTATCACCACAATCGTGGACGGCTGGATCGAGAAATACATCCTGAAAGGATTCGAATCCCAATTGGTATTGACTACGCTGATGAACTAGTTCTAATAGGCCGAATTACCACAGAGCTGCAACAGTGAGCATCCGGACGACGTCGAGTCTGAGTAGTTTGACGAGATCAACCAAGGAAACAGCTCAAGATCTCTTTTGTGACTTCACACAGACGTTGGTCAAACAGTTCCGGTGCACTCAATCACTTTGAACGATCCGTCACACGGCAATCATGGCCACTATGAAACTGATCACAGCGATGGTGAACGTGACTGCATGCATCGGTCAACTTCGATCAAGCCGTCCAGCTGTACCACGGGCAACGACTGAAGTGCCGCGCTAACGATCAAGCACACCGAGCTGAAGGGAAACATGGATGAAGGTGGAAGGTGGAATTGCATAATAGGAATTGTAATTATAACAAGATTGAATTATTATTAAAATAAAAATATTGGTTTTTCGGAAGTCAGTTCTCGAAGAAGCGCTAGTTTCGTTCAGAGCAAGATAAAATCTAATCAATCCGACGTCTTGGCAGAGATGCATTTGAACGCGTTCTGTTCATGTTCTGTTCAAGAGCTGTGCTCACGTGAGCCGTGACTGATAGCAACAAATTGCTACCGTATGTGACCGTATGTGTCTTACACCTAGTACCAAACTGCGAAATGGGATTTCAGAGTGAAAATTAAATCACGGCATACACCAAGAATTAAATGATATGTCGTTTAGGTGGTGGTTCAAGGTATTGAATATCAGAATCTTTTGTTTTAGTAATCTATTTGGAAGACATCCCAGCAATTATGGCATAATGCGAAAGCCCCACACTGCTGGGACAACCGACGGAGACTTGACTGCTCCACGAAAAGTATTGAATATTAGGGCTCTTCTCACTACACCCGGCCAAGCTCGGACATCTATTTATGTTCGTGATTCTTACTGCGCCGTTACCGCGTATCTGATGGTCTCTACCGGGCCGGAAAGTACGCCCAAGAGCACGCCATAATATCGTTGGAACGGAATCGAAGAGCTCTCCTGGCCTAGTGTAATGAGAATGCCATACGATACCTAACGATAGCTAACGGAAGCATTGCAATGTTGCTTTCTAATCGATAGAAAACTCCTTCCCAATCTAAACAAAACGAATCTGACCTGTCAATTTTGAACACCGCTCGGTGTTCAATCTAGTAATCTAGATTGTGTTCAAAATTTTGAACATGCACTTGGGAGCTTTAAGGGAACAATTTTTGCACGCTCACAGATCATGAGCGTTCAAAATGCATCTCTGCGTCTTGGGAGGGATCATTGCTGGTTTAGGAAGGAGTTTTTAGTGGGGAATTTACACCAGAAGCAAGAACTTTTAACTTTGCCGATTAAAATGCGAAATATAAAATGAAGCATAGCTTTCTTGAATCCACATTACATCATTTACATGATTTTTTAGCACAATTTGGATATCAAAGGCGGATTAGACTTTCGTACTTCACTTTTATTACACTGTTTATTTTACTTTCAATACAATTCATTGTTGGCATATTAGTTCCATTTTTTCTGATTGTAAGTGTGAATAGTGCTCGTATTAAATCACAAAATCTAACTCACTATTAAGTATAAGGTATTTGGAGTACAAAGCAAAAAATGTCTAGAGCACCGTTTTCAAGAACCGTTCAACGTATTTGGATGAAAATGCATCACGCTGTTCTCAACTTCTGAACAATCAGCATGATGCATTTTCAGCCATATCCAGTTAACGGTTCTAAAAAACGGTGCTTTGGAAAATTTGAGCTATGTACTCCAAATACCTTGTCCTTAACGTTAAACTAAACCTCGAATTGAAAGTAAAAACCCGTCCAAAAACAGAAAAGAATACTTTCTCAATACGACTACAATTTACATTCCTCGCTGTTGCTTTCGGTAGTAAACTGATGCGTATCCGGGCGCGATTGTCCACCGTTATCAGCATCCCTTTCACCACCACTTCTGTACCGGTTACTCGGTGGTTGATCGTGTTCCGGGGTTTTCACTTGCTGCTCCAAGAGAAGCTGCTGATCATGTCTGAAAACAGCTCAAGATGAACTTTTGTGACTTCACACATACGTTGGTCAAACAGTTCCGATGGACTCAATCGTTTCGGACGATCCGTCACACGGAAATCATGGCCACTATGAAACTGATCACGGCGCTGGTGAACGTGACTCTGTATGTATCGGTCAACTTCGATCAAGCCGTCCGGCTGTACGACGGGCAACGACTGAAGCGCCGCCGATTATCCACCGTTGTCAGCACCCATACCACCACCACTTCCGTACCGGTTACCCACCGGTGGTTGACCCCGGCAGGCCCTCACGGAATTCCGCTGTTGCACCAGGATCTTCGTTCCAACCTGATTGCTACGCTCGGCTGGTCAAGACCTTTTCCGGCTTCCTCACTTGCTGCTCCTTGAAAATCTTGGTCACCGGTGTTAAACGTCTGGCAGTCGGCCTCCTTTATTTTGGTCTTGGGCTGCGGCGGCGGCGGCGGCGGCAGAGTAGTCGAGTTTCGTCATCCGGTCCATGATGGTGTTGACACAGGATTTCGTCTACCAGCTGTATCGAATCTTTTAAGCTGGGCGGGTCGAAGCTCTCCAGTGTAAACTCATCCGGCCTTCCGTTGCTGCCTCTTCCCGGTTCCGAGCAATCCAACGACAATTTGTCCCGATCCCATGTGATTGGGAGGCAGACGAACGTATTTCTTCGAACGCGCACAGATTATTGCGAGCACTTTTGTGTTTTGCACTGCGACTGCGAATTTAAATCAACAAAACAAAAACATCGGCAGGCCAATGATGCCAGAAAAATAAAAAAATATCCTGGTAGCACATCTGAAAGGTGTCGAAGTGTGTCAAAAGGTGTTTTTGGTGTGTGAAACGGGTGTTTAACACAAGGTGTCAGAGTTTCCAACCCCTTGGATATTTGCAT